>NC_080383.1:47936118-48230747 GCF_014773155.1 Arachis stenosperma | reverse complement strand
GATTCAACATTCTTAAGTTGTATAAATTTTATTCTATCTTTTGAGCTTTGGCATATACCCTTAGGGCACTTTATTTCTTTACTTGAATTCACAACTCCGTTCAACTAACCAGCAAGTGTACTGGGTCGTCCAAGTAATAACCTTACGTGAGTAAGGGTCGAATCCACAGAGATTGTTGGTATGAAGCAAGCTATGGTCACCTTGCAAATCTCAGTAGGCAGATTAAAAAGGTAATTGTGATTATTGGATTGTAAATAAAAAGGAATAATAAAAGGGATAGAATACTTATGCAGATTCATTGGTAGGAATTTCAGATAAGCGGAATGGAGATGCTGTAGAGCTCTCGGACGCCTGCTCCCATGCTTCTACTCAATCCTTTACTCCTTTCCATGCAAGCTTTGTATAGGGTTCACCATCAGCTGTGGCTACTTTCAATCCTCACGGGGAAATATCCTATGCGGCTGCACTCGCACAGCTAACAGTCTGGAGGCATCACCCATGGTTGATAGCTAATCCCATCCTCGCAGTGAAAGCTAATGCTCACGCACTCTGTCACAGTACGGCCATCACGGTGGTTCCCGCTTCCTACTGGAATAGAATCCCCTCTTTTGCGTCTGTCACTAACGCCCAGCAGGTTGCAAGTTTGAAGCACGTCACAGTCATTCATTACCGGAATCCTACTCGGATACCACAGACAAGGTGAGACTTTCCGGATTCCCAGGATCCTACTCGGAACACCACAGACAAGGTTGGACTTTCCGGATCTCATAAATGCCGCCATTCATCTAGCTATACCACGAAGATTCTGTTGGTGAATCTAAGAGATACACATTCAAGCCTTGTTGCATGTAGAACGGAAGTGGTTGTCAATCACGCGCGTTCATCAGTGAGAATAGTGATGAGGGTTATCTACTCATCACATTCATCATGTTCTTGGGTACGAATGAATATCTTGGAATAAGAATAAGATAGAGATTTGAATAAAAGAAAATAGAACTTCATTATCTTTGAGGTACAGCAGAGCTCCACACCTAATCTATGGTGTGCAGAAATCCACGTTGAAAATACATAAGTGAAAGAGGTTCAGGCATGGCCGAATGGCCAGCCCCTAAACCGTGATCAATGATCTCCTAAGATGAAGAATAAAACAAAACTGAGACCAAAGATGTCTAATACAATAGATAAATGTCCTATATATACTAGACTAGCTACTAGGTTTACATGAGTAAGTAATTGATGCATAAATCCACTTCCGGGGCCCACTTGTGTGTGCTGGGCTGAGCTTGATCAATCCATGAGCTGAGGCTTCTCTTGGAGTTGAATTTCGAGTTATGATGGTTTTGGGCGTTCAACTCCGGATCATGACTTTTTTCTGGCGTTTAACTCTAGAAAGGAGCGTGTACTTGGCGTTCAACGCCAAGTTGCGTCGTCATTCTTCGAATAAAGTATGGACTATTATATATGCTGGAAAGCCCTGGATGTCTACTTTCCAACGCCGTTGAGAGCGCGCCATTTAAAGTCTGTAGCTCCAGAAAATCCATTTCGAGTGCAGGGAGGTCAGAATCCAACAGCATCAGCAGTCCTTTTGTCAGCCTTTTTCAGAGTTTTGCCCAATCCCTCAATTTCAGTCAGAATTTACCTGAAATCACAGAAAAACACACAAACTCATAGTAAAGTCCAGAAATGTGAATTTAACATAAAAACTAATGAAAACATCCCTAAAAGTAGCTTAAACTACTAAAAACTATGTAAAAACAATGCCAAAAGCGTATAAATTATCCGCTCATCACAACACCCAACTTAAATTGTTGCTTGTCCCCAAGCAACTGAAATCAAATAGGATAAAAAGAAGAGAATATACTATAAGGTCCAAAATATCAATGATATTAATTTAATTACATGAGCGGGACTTGTAGCTTTTGCTCTGAACAGTTTTGGCATCTCACTTTCCTTTGTAGTTTAGAGGTATTGGCGTCTCTGGGGGAACTTAGAATTTGGGATAGTGTTATTGACTTTCTTAGTTAAGCATGTGATTCTTGAACACAGCTACTTATGAGTCTTGGGTGGCCTAAGCATTTTGTCTTCCAGTATTACCACCGAATACACAAATGCCACAGACACACTGGGTGAACCTTTTTAGATGTGACTTAGCTTTGCTAAAGTCCCCAGTTAGTGGTGTCCAGAGCTCTTAAGCACACTCTTTAGCTTTAGATCACGACTTTAACCATTCAGTCTCAAGCTTTTCATGGACCTTCATGACAAGCACATGGTTAGGGACAGCTTGATTTAGCCGCTTAGGCCTGGATTTATTTTCCTTGGGCCCTCCTATCCAGTGATGCTCAAAGCCTTGGATCCTTGCTTTAAATTTTTCGCCTTTTTTTTTTGCTGTTTTCTTGCTTCAAGAATCAATTCTGATGTTTTTCAGATCATCAATAACATTTCTCTTTGTTCATCATTCTTTCAAGAACCAATAATTTTAAACACTCATAAACAACAAGATCAAAAGACATATGCACTGTTCATTCATTCATTCAGAAAACAAAATCATTGTCACCACATCAATATAATTAAACTAAATTCAATAATAATTTCGAAAATTATGTACTTCTTGTTCTTTTGAATTAAAACATTTTTCTTTTAAGAAAGGTGAAGGACTAATGGATTTTATTCATAGCTTTAAGGCATGGTTACATACTAATGATCATGAAATGAAGACACAAAACATAGATAAACACAATAATTAAATACCGAAACAGAAAGAAATAAAGAACAAGGAATGAATCCACCTCCAGTGGCGTCTTCTTCTTGAAGGACCAATGATTTTCTTCAACTCTTCTATGTCCCTTCCTTGCCTTTGTTTCTCCTCCCTCATTGCTCTTTGATCTTCTCTTATTTCTTGGAGAGTGTGGGCGTGTTCATGGTGTTCCACCCTTAGTTGTTCCACATTATGGCTCAAATCCTCTAAAGAGGTACTGAGTTGCTCCCAATAGTTGTTGGGAGGAAAGTGCATTCCATGAGGCATTTGTTGATGATGACTTTCCTCATGTTCTCCTTGGGGGCCGTGAGGAACTTCCCTTGTTTGCTCCATCCTTTTCTTGGTGATGGGCTTGTCTTCTTCAATGGAGACATCTCCATCTATGATAACTCCGGCTGAATAACATAGATGGCATATGAGGTGGGGGAGGCTAGCCGTGCCATGAATGAAGGCTTGTAGCTATTTTGTAGAGTTCATTGGATATGACTTCATGAACCTCTACTTCCTCTCCAATCATGATGCTATGATCATGATGGCCCGATCCACAGTAACTTCAGATCGGTTGCTTGTAGGGATGATGGATCTTTGGATGAACTCCAACCATCTCTTGCTACAGGCTTGAGGTCCAGTCTTCTTAGTTGGACTGGCTTGCCTTTGGAGTCTATTCTCCATTGGGCGCCTTCCACACAAATGTCCCTAAGGACTTGGTCCAACCTTTGATTAAAGTTGACCCTCTTGTGTAGGGGCGTTCATCACTTGCATCATGGGTAAGTGAAACGCCAACCTCACATTTTCTGGACTGAAATCCAAGTATTTCCCCTAACCATTGTTAGATAATTCTTTGGGCTGGGTTCTACTTTGGTCATGGTTCCTAGTGATCCATGCATTGGCATAGAACTCTTGAACCATTAAGATCCCAACTTGTTGCATGGGGTTGGCTAGGACTTCCCAACCTCTTCTTTGAATCTCAAGTCGGATTTCCGGATACTCATTTTTCTGAGCTTGAAAGGGACCTCAGGGATCACCTTCTTCTTTGCCACAACATCATAGAAGTGGTCTTGATGGCTCTTGGAGATGAATCTCCTTCTCCCATGACTCGGAAGTGGAAGCTTTGCCTTCCCTTTTCTTTTCTGAGGAGGCTCGGTCTTGGGTGCCATTGATGGTGAATGAAAAATAAAAGCTTAGGCTTTTTACCACACGAAACTTAAATTTGTCGTCCTCGAGCAAAGAATAAAAGAAGAGTAGAAGAAGAAGAATAGAATATGGAAAGAGAGGGAGAAGAGTGGGTTCGGCTATATGAGAGAAGAAGGGGTTTGTGTTGTGTGAAAATGAAGAAGAAAGGAAAGGTATTTATAGGGAGAGGGGTGGTTGGGTTTCGGCCATTTTGGGTGGGAAAGGGTGGGAAATTGAATTTGAATGTAATGGAGGTAGGTGGGGTTTATGGGGAAGAGGGGTTGATGTGAATGGTGAATGGGGTAATTGGGAAGAGGAATTGAGTTGATAGGTGAAGGTTTTTGGGAAGTGTGACATTGAGAATGAGATTTGGATTAGGAGAGTGTGATTAGGATTAAAAGAAAAGGTAGGTGGGGATCCTGTGGGGTCCACAGATCCTGAGGTGGGTGTTCCGAGGGTTACCTGAAACGTGTAGCTCGGCCGTCTGGCAAGACCCGAGGTAGGGGTTCCGTGACCCGAGCTTGGTGTGCTGAGTGGCTGGGGGTTGTACCTGCAATGACACTCCGATGCTTAAGTTAGCATGGGTCCAAGCAGATATTGAGTAGAATCAGAGTATGAGTTATACTGGGTGCTCCAGTGTATTTATAGTGGTTGGTCGTGATCTTCCTGGATAAGATATTCTTATCTTATCTTATCTTTGGGAGTCTTATCTCTATCTTGTGGAACCGCCTTTCCTAGGCCTTTTTCGGCCTTTAGGTTTTGGGCTCGTTCCTTTTGATGGGCCTTCTCTTATTTGTCCGAGGTCCGACCTTAGGCGTGGGCCTTTGGGACGAGGTCGGACCTTCTGCGAACTTCCCGAGTTTGGAGAGCTCGGTCAGGGTATGAACAGTGCCCCTGTCCGAGTTCGTCCTTTGAGAGGTCGAGCTCGGGCATAGTCGTATTTTCAAAATTTGAAAATGGCCGTTTCAGCATTTATTGCTTTTTACCGTTTCTCCTCGATTTCCGTTCGGGCTCTGTGAAGCATTATTTATTTGCCCCTTTCCTCATTTTTCTTTGTTTATTCTGTTTCCTTTCCCTTTTTTCTGGGTTTTTCGCCACCTCTCTTTCGAGCATCTTCCTTCTCTCTGTTCTTCTTCTCCGATTCTTTCTGTGCGTTGTTTTTCGGGGTTTCCTCTGCGCCGCTGTTTTCGTTCTTCTTGCATCGGAGCTCGTCTTCTTCCTTTCTTCCAGGTTTGTTCGTCTTACTTTCGCTGTGCACATATGCTTTGTTTCTTTTTCTTCTATGCTGGGGTTGCCCCGAAAAGAGGCGCCGCATTGTTTTGGTTGTTTGTGTGGGGGGGGCTCTTTTCTCTTGGTACTTTATTTTCGGGTTACTGCATTTTTTCTTCTAAAAGAACTTTGTTTCTTGCTTCTGCTGAATGGGTTTTTTGCTGTCTGCCTATTATGTGATTTTTGGCTTGCTGTTGTATTCTTCTTTGTAGGCAAGATTTTTTATGTCTCGAAAGGTGTTTCAAGCAATGTCGACCAAGATTCCGAGTGGTCTTGGTTGGGTAGATCCTGTTCCTCTAAGGGTCCCTTCTGTTGTAGATTCTGAGTATCTAGTTAGGTTCCGTAGGGAGTGCAGTATTTGTGAGAACAGGGAGTCTGAGCGGGATTATGAGCTAGTAGCCCCGGAGTCCGAGGAGAGAGTGTGCTTCCCGCCTTAGAAAGTTCCGAGAAGCTATTCTTTTATGCTTACGATTGTTTTTTCTCTAAGCTGGGTGTACGACTTCCTTTTACCGACTTGGAGTCCGAGGTCCTTTGGTCTTGTAACCTTGCCCCTACGCAACTCCATCCAAATTCTTGGGCGTTTTTAAAGCTGTTTCAACTTTTGTGTCAGTTTTTGGGCGTCTCCCCTTCTGTTTCTCTTTTCCTATCTGTTCGTTTGACGAAGCCGGGGTCGGGTGCTGGAAGGTGTCCTAGGTCTCTTTTAGGGCTAACCTGGGAAAGAAGTTTTGTACCTTGTATGATGATCGTTTCATGATTTCAAGAACTACTATTTCAAGGTCCGGGCTGCTGGAGATGTCCGACCTTTCTTTCTAGATGAGAGTGGGGAGCCTTCTTTTCCTCTTTGTTGGCAGGAGAATGTAGTGTCGGTTAAGTATACTTTGAGAGTCTAGATGAGGTGGAGCAGGCTTTTGTGGGTGTGTTGAGCAGTTTATGGGGTCGGGCACCTCACTTGGATACGAAGAAAATGTTGGGAGATCCAAGCCTTCTCCGTTCCGAGTTAGGTAGTTCCCGACCTTTTTGAGATTTCATCTTAGTATTTTGGCTTCGTTTTGGAGGTTTTTCTGTTGTGATAATCCCTTTCTTTTGTTTCTGCAGAGATGTCTTCTCAGGCTGATTCCATGAAGTTCCTTCGTCGGTCGAAGAAGTCTGCGGCTGCTCGGAATGTCGAGGCTGAGGCTTCTGCCCGATCTTCTCCGCAGAAGACTACCGTGGGTGTTCAGACTCGGTCGAAGACCATTCCGACTCCTCAGTTCCGAGCTATAACTCAAGATCCTCCGACCTCCGGACCCGGTCACCTTTCCCCGTCTTCGACCTCGGGTCCTCCCCCCAAGAAACAGAAGACCTCTCAAGAGCTTGCCGGTTTCAATGATAAGGATTTTGACGCTCTTGGTTGGATTGAGCAGCACATTCTCCCCCAGACCTTTATTTCTACTGATGATGCGTCTATGGAGCATCACTTTCAGTATATGGCGCGGAGCTGTGTTCGGATGGCTAGTCTTTATGCCGCTATTGCTCGGGAGTTCAAGAGAGCTCCCTTTGGGCCGACCAGCTCCCGACTTGAGAAGGCACGGTCCGAGCTTGATAAGATTAGTCAACTGAAGGCGGCCAGGATTACTGAGCTGGAGGCCTCTTTGGAGGAAGAGAAAACTAGGGCCACCGCGGCTGTGGCGGCGGCGAAGACATCTGAGGAGATGGCGAGGGTGACGACGGAGAACTATACTAAGCTGTATACCGAGCTTGTGGAGACGAAGGAGAAGTTGCAGTCTGCTCGGGATGATTTTTACGAGCTGGAAGATAATGTGGCCAAGGGTATGGATGCTATGTTTGTGAATTAGAGGGATCAGGTCCGGGTTCTTGCTCCCGACCTGGATCTGAGCTTATTCAGTACGGAAAACATTGTTGTGGAGGGAAAGATTGTTCCTGCTCCTGCCGAGGATGAGGTTCCGGTGTCCGACCACAAGGCTTCGGTGTCCGACCCCGAGGTTCCGGTTGTGAACCCGACTTCACCTTTGGCTGAGGATAGATCTGGTGTGGAGGTTTCAAACCGGGATGACGTTGCCGTCGATGCAGTCCCGATCTATGTTTCAGCCTGCTGTCGATGTGGAGTCCGGAAAGGGCCTCGATCCTCTGTAATCTTGTACTTTTTGGTGTTTTGCCCGGCCTGTGGGCTCTTCTTTTTGGATGGTTTCTGTTGAACGCTTTGGACACCTTTGTTTTATTTAGCTACTTGTAGTAACTTTATTATGTGGTGTTTTTGTTCGCGCTGACTTTTTGTTTCCGCTTTGTGCTTTTTAGTCGTTTTCGGATAACAACTTTTTAGCTAGCGTTTTGACTTCTTGTTTTCGCTTTTGTGCTTTTTAGTTGTTTCCGATTAACAACTTTTTAGCTAGCGTTTTGACTTCTTGTTTTCGCTTTGTGCTTTTTAGTTGTTTCGTTAACAACTTTTTAGCTAGCGTTTTGACTTTATGTTTCCGCTTTCGTGCTTTTTAGTTGTTTTTCGGATAACTTTTTAGCTAGCGTTTTGACTTTATGTTTCCACTTTCGTGCTTTTTAGTTGTTTTCGGAAAACAACTTTTTAGCTAGCGTTTTGAAACTCTTTCGATTTCGTTCTTTTCGCTTGTACTTTTTAGTTGCTTTTTGTAAAGCAACTTTTTAGTAAGCGTTTTTCGAAATCCTGGTTCTTGCCGTTTTAAGGCTTCTTTCTTGGGCCGAGTTTTTTCTCGGACATCGGTGCTCGAGTACCTCCTTTTGTTAGGTCCGACTTCGTCGTTTGGTCGGCCTTTTAAGTTATTTTTGTAACCTCTTTTTATTTGGCTTTTCGAGCCATTTCAGAGTTACTTTATAACTTCTCACATTAATTTGAACCTCGTCGCTTTATCTTTGCCGACCTTGTATGGTCTCTTGGCAATGATTTTTTGCGTTTTGCCGAGCATAAATTAATGCGCCTTGGTGGGGTACTTTCTAGGATTTGCTTCATCATGAGGAAGAGAAAATAGAGAAATTTGATTAGTATTAAAAAGAAAGAATATTTAAAGTGTTTACCCTTTAGGTCGGGTATCCTACTTAACCGGGTGTCTCATTAAAAAACCCTTGTAGGGAAAAAGAGTACACCTCGGGTTAAGTTTTTCTAGCTGTAGTACCGTCTTAGATTACAGGCGTGCCGGGTCCTGGGCAGCTCATTGCCTTCTAGGTCGGATATTTTGTAGTAGCCTGTCCCTAAGACTTCTGTTACCTTGTAGGGCCCTTTCCAATTTGCGGCTAGCTTTCCTTCTCCCGACTTTTGTGTTCCGATGTCATTTCGGATTAGAATCAGGTCGTGACTGGAGAAGCTTCGCTTTATTACCTTTTGATTGTATCTGAGGGCCGTTCGCCGTTTTAAGGCTTCTTCTCGGATTCGGGCTCTTTCTCGGACCTCGGGAGGAGGTCGAGTTCTTCCCTTTGTGCCTGTGGGTTGCCTCTTTCATTGTAGAAGATGACTCTGGGCGACCCTTCATCTATTTCGATAGGAATCATTGCCTCCATCCCGTAAGCTAGCCGGAATGGGGATTCTCCCGTTGTAGAGTGCGGGGTTGTCCGATATGCCCATAGTACCTGGGGGAGTTCGTCGGCCCACGCCCCTTTGGCCTCTTGGAGTCTTCGCTTTAACCCGGCCAGATGACTTTATTTGCAGCCTCTGCTTGTCCATTGGCTTGTGGGTGCTCGACCGATGTGAATTGCTGTTTGATTTTTAGTTCGGCCACCAAGTTCTGAAAACTTGTGTCCGTGAACTGTGTTCCATTGTCTGTTGTGATGGAGTAGGGGACTCCGAACCTCGTGACGATGTTTTTGTATAGGAATTTACGGCTTTTCTGAGCCGCAATAGTGGCTAAGGGTTCGGCTTCGATCCACTTTGTGAAGTAGTCGACCCTACTATGAGGTATTTGACTTGCCCCGGTCCTTGTGGAAACGGGCCGAGTAGGTCGAGTCCCCATTTTGCGAAGGGCCATGGCGCAGTGATGCTGATAAGGTCTTCGGGCGGTGCCTTGTGAAAATTGGCGTGTTTTTGGCAGGGGGGCATATTTTCACAAACTCTGTCGCGTCTCTTTGTAAGGTCGGCCAGTAGAACCCGGCCCTGACTACTTTCTTGGATAGTGCCCGAGCTCCGAGATGGTTCCCACACATGCCTTCGTGGACTTCTTCGAGGACGCCCTTTGTTTCTGAGGTCGGAACGCACCTAAGGAGGGGGTTTGAGAATACTCTTCTGTATAATACGTCGTGAATTAGCGTATAATTCTGGGCGTCCTTTGTAAGCCTTTTAGCTTCTTTTCTTTCTATGGGGAGAGTTCCTGACTTCAGGTAGTTGAGTATGGGGGTCGTCCATCCTTGCTGTTGGTTGGATATATTTAACGTTTCTTCCTCTCTTAGCACGGAGGGAGATTGTAGGGTTTCTTGGAGAAGACTTCTGTTGTTGCCTCCGGGCTTGGTGCTAGCGAGCTTCGAGAGGGCGTCTGCCCGGGCATTTTGTTCCCGAGGTATGTGCTGGATTTGTATTTCCGGGAAGTATCGTAATTGTGCCTGTGTTTGGTCCAGGTATTTTTTCATAGTAGGGTCTTTGGCCTGGTAACTTCCATTTACTTGTGATGTGACGACTTGGGAGTCGCTGAAGATCGTGATTCTCTGGGCTCCGACCTCTTCGGCTAGCTTTAGTCCTGCTAGTAGGGCCTCGTATTCGGCTTGGTTGTTTGAAGCCTGGAACTCGAATTTTAAGGATAGCTCTATCCGTGTTCCTTGGTCGCTTTCGAGTATAACACCGGCTCTGCTTCCTGTTTTGTTTGAGGACCCGTCGACATACAGATTCCACGAGAGTGGGGTTCCCGGGGTCTCAGTATATTCTGCGATGAAGTCGGCTAGATATTGAGATTTATGGCAGTCCGGGCTTCATAGTGGAGGTCGAACTCGGACAGTTCCACCGCCCATTGTAGGATTCGTCCTGCCATGTCTGTTTTTTGTAGGATGTGTCTCATGGGTTGGTTCGTCCGGACTTTGATGGTGTGGGCTTGAAAGTAGGGACGGAGCCTCCGAGCCGTGAATACTAGGGCGTAGGCGAATTTCTCTATTTTCTGATAGTTTAATTCGGCCCCTTGTAGTGCCTTGCTTACGAAGTATATGGGGTGTTGTCCTTGGTCATTTTCTCGTATTAATGCTGAAGCAACTGCCCGATGTCCGACCGAGAGGTATAATACGAGCTCTTCCCCTTTTAAAGGTCGGGTTAGGATTGGTGGCTGCCCGAGGAATTCCTTGAATTCTTGGAAGGCTTTTTCGCACTCCGGGGTCCATGAGAAGGGTTTCCCTTTCTTTAGGAGTGAGTAGAGAGGTAGTGATTTTATCGCTGATCCTGCCAAGAATCTTGATAGGGCGGCTAGCCTTCCATTTAGTTGTTGTACTTCTTTGACACACGTCGGGCTCTTCATTTTGAGTATCGCTTGGCATTTGTCCGGGTTTGCTTCGATGCCTCTTTGAGTCAGCATGAAGCCTAAGAACTTTCCGGCTTCTGCGGCGAAGGTGCACTTGGTCGGGTTAAGTCTCATGTTGTGTTTCCTGAGGGTGCCGAGACACTTGTGAGGTCGGGAACCAAGTTTCTGTCTTCTTGTGTCTTTACCAGCATATCGTCGACGTACACTTCTAGCTGTAGCCCGATGTGCTCTGAGAATACTTTGTTCATTAGCCTCTGGTAGGTTGCCCCGGCGTTCTTCAGCCCGAAGGGCATTACTACGTAGCAGTAGTTTGCCCTTGGGGTTATGAACGAGGTCTTTTCTTGGTCGGGTCCGTACATCGGGATTTGATTGTATCCCGAGTATGCATCCATGAAGGAGAGATATCTGTAGCCTGAGGCTGCGTTGACTAAGGCGTCGATGTTTGGTAGTGGATATGGGTCTTTGGGGCAGGCTTTGTTGAGATCTGTGTAATCGACGCACATCCTCCATTTTCCGTTGGGCTTTTTTACCAGGACCACGTTTGCGAGCCATAGGGATATTTTACTTCCCTAATGAATCCTGCATCTAGCAGTGCTTGTACCTGTTCTTCTATTGCCTGCATGCGCTCGGGTCCGAGCTTCCGGCGTCTCTGTTGGATGGGTCTGGATCCCGGGTATACTGATAGCTTATGGCACATCAGGTCGGGACTTATGCCTGGCATGTCGGAGGCCTTCCAGGCGAAGAGGTCGGAATTCTCCCTTAAGAGGGTTATGAGTTCCTCCTTTAGGCCTGCTTCGAGGTTTGCTCCAATGTTTGTTACTTTTTCAGGTGTGTTCCCGATTTGGATCCTTTCGGTTTCTCCCTCTGGTTGTGGCCGAAGGTCTTCTCGGGTTTGAACTCGCCCGAGTTCTATTGTGTTGACTTCTTTCCCTTTTAGGCTTAGACTTTCGTTGTAGCATCGCCGTGCTAATTTTTGGTCGCCTTTTAGGGTGGCGATTCCCTTTGCGGTAGGGAACTTCATACAGAGGTGTGGGGTTGAGACCACAGCTGCCAGTCTGTTAGGGTTGGTCGCCCGATGAGGGCATTGTATGCTGAGGTAACGTCGACTATAATGTAGTCGATGCTTAACGTTTTAGATTGCTCGCCTCTTCCGAAGGTAGTGTGTAGCGAGATGTATCCTAAGGGGTGGATCGGGGTGTCCCCTAGCCCAAATAGGTCGGAGGGATAGGCCTTTAGCTCTTTTTCTTCAAGCCCGAGCTTGTCGAAGGCCGCTTTGAACAGGATATCTGCTGAGCTTCCTTGGTCAATCAGGGTTCGATGTAAGTTGGCGTTTGCTAGGATAATGGTGATCACCATAGGATCGTCGTGGCCGGGTATTATCCCCTGAGCATCTTCTTGGGTAAATGAGATGGTTGGCAGCTCGGGCAGGGGGTTGTCTTCTCGGACATGATAGATCTCTTTGAGGTGTCTTTTTCGCGAGGATCTGGATGTTCCTCCGCCTGCAAAACCTCCGTTTATCATGTGTATGTGCCTTTCAGGGGTTCGCAGGGTCTATTCGGCCCGATCCTCGTTATCTCCTCTCCTTCTCTTTTTGGTCTCTTCTCCTTTTTCCGCTATGTATCTGTCGAGTTTTCCTTCTCTGGCTAGCTTTTCTATAACATTCTTCAGGTCGTGGCAGTCATTAGTAGAATGACCGTAGAGCTTGTGGTATTCACAGTATTCGGACCGATCTCTCCCCGCTCTCTTGTGTTTTAAAGGTCGGGGCGGTGGGATTTTTTTCGGTGTGGCATACTTCTCTGTAGACGTCTACTAGGGAAACTCGGAGGGGAGTGTAGCTATGGTACTTCCGTGGTTTGTCCGAGTTGGACTTTTCTTTCTTTTTCTGTTCTCGATCTCGGTCTCGGAGTGGGTAGGTTGATTCCTTCCTAGAAGAGTCTCTTAGCTAGGAGGTTTCCTCCATGTTGATATATTTTTCTGCCCGCTCTTGCACCTCGTATAAGGAGGTCGGGTATCGTTTGGATAGGGATTGGCTAAATGGTCCTTCTTTTAGGCCGTTTGCTAGTCCCATGATGGCTGCTTCAGTGGGCAAGTGTTGTATGTCCAGGCAGGCTTTGTTGAATCGCTCCATGTATTCTCGGAGAGTTTCTTGGTTACCCTGTTTGATCCCGAGTAGACTGGGGGCATGTTTTGCCTTGTCCTTTTGAATAGAGAACCTTGTTAGGAATTTTTTGGTTAGGTCCTCGAAGCTGGAGATTGATCCTGGTGGCAGGTTGTCGAACCACTTCATGGCCGACTTGGTGAGAGTGGTGGGGAAGGCTTTGCACCGAATCGCGTCGGAGGCGTCGACCAGGTACATTCTGCTTCGGAAGTTGCTGAGGTGGTGACTTGGGTCGGTGGTGCCGTCGTAGAGATCCATATCAGGTGGTTTGAAGTTTCGCGGTACCTTCTCCTTCATGATCTCTTGCGTGAAGGGATCATGGTTGTTTTCGGGGGTGGTGCCGCGTTCCGTCCGGTCTTTCAACTCGGCCTCTATCTTCCGCAGCTTTTCTTCTAACTCTCTGCGCTTGTGAGCTTCCCTTCTCAAATCTTGTTCAGTTTCTTTCTGCTTTTTTATGTCCTCTTCGAGTTGTTTCAGTCGGTTTTGCTGTGCCCGTACTGCTTCTAGAATTTCTGAGCTCTCTTCTTTTTCGGGATTTTGTAGATTTTTGTTTGGAAGTGATGTCTTTGGGCGATTCTGTTTGTTTCCTCCTGGAGTGCGTGGTGATAGAGGGCTGTCCGGTCGTTCTCCGGTGTCAATTTCCTCTTCTTGTTCTGATGTAGCGTGGTTATTGTTGGGAGGGTCGTCCGCCATGGTAAAGGGATGACTTCCAGGGTCCCCGGCAACGGCGCCAATGTTCCGAGGGTTACCTGAAACGTGTAGCTCGGCCGTCTGGCAAGACCCGAGGTAGGGGTTCCGTGACCCGAGCTTGGTGTGCTGAGCGGCTGGGGGTTGTACCTGCAATGACACTCCGATGCTTAAGTTAGCATGGGTCCAAGAAGATATTGAGTAGAATCAGAGTATGAGTTATACCTGGGTGCTCCAGTGTATTTATAGTGGTTGGTCGTGATCTTCCCTGGATAAGATATTCTTATCTTATCTTATCTTTGGGAGTCTTACCTCTATCTTTTGTGGAACCGCCTTTCCTAGGCCTTTTTCGGCCTTTAGGTTTTGGGCTTCGTTCCTTTTGATGGGCCTTCTTCTTTATTTGTCCGAGGTCCGACCTTAGGCGTGGGCCTTTGGGACGAGGTCGGACCTTCTGCGAACTTCCCGAGTTTGGAGAGCTCGGTCAGGGTATGAACAGTGGGGATCCTGTGGGGTCCACAGATCCTGAGGTGAAAGGAAATACCATTCCTTCACCCTATAGGCATGTAACATGCCTTCATGCATCATTCTGGCGTTCAAACGCCCATTGATGCTCGTTCTGGGCGTTAAACGCCCATGTTATGCATGTTTCTGGCGTTGAACGCCAGTTTCATGCTTGTTTCTGGCGTTCAGCGCCAGATTGTCCTCTGTGTGCGCATCCTGGCGTTTAACGCCAGGTTGTTGCTTGTTTTGGGCGTTCAACGCCAGAAAGATGCTCCTTCTGGGCGTTGAACGCCAGCCCGTGCGTCCTCCAGGGTGAAAAATTTTTTCTTCTGTTTTTGACTCTGTTCTTTAATTTTTTTTTTTTTTTTGATTTTTTTCGTGACTCCTCATGATCATGTACCTAATAAAACACAAAAATAACAAAGAAACAAAATAAAATAAAATTAGATAAATAAAATTGGGTTGCCTCCCAACAAGCGCTTCTTTAATGTCAATAGCTTGACAGTGGCTCTCATGGAGCCACAAGATGATCAGGTCAACTTAAGTGTGGTATTCCCAACACCAAACTTAGAGTTTGGATATGGGGTTTGAACACCAAACTTAGAGTTTGGTTGTGGCCTCACAACACCAAACTTAGAGTTTGACTGTGTGGGCTCTTCTTGACTCTGAACTGAGAGAAGCTCTTCATGCTTACTCTCTTTTGTCACAGAGGGATGGCCATGTGCCTTAAACACAAGGTAGTCCCCATTCAATTGAAGGACTAACTCACCTCTGTTGACATCTATCACAGCTCCTGCTGTGGCTAGGAAAGGTCTTCCTAGGATGATGCATTCATCATCTTCATTCCTAGTGTCTAGGATTATGAAGTCAGTAGGGATGTAAAGGCCTTCAACCTTTACTAGCACGTCCTCTACTATTCCATATGCTTGCCTCACTGACTTATCTACCAATTGTAATGAGAACAAGGCAGGTTGTACCTCAAAAATTCCCAGCTTCTCCATTACAGAGAGTGGCATAAGATTTATCCCTGAGCCAAGATCACATAGAGCTTTTTCAAAGCTCATAGTGCCTATGGTACAAGGTATTGAGAACTTGCCAGGATCTTGCTTCTTTTGAGGTAGAGTTCTCTGAATCCAAGTATCTAGTTCACTAATGAGCAAGGGAGGTTCACCATCCCAAGTCTCATTACCAAACAGCTTGGCATTCAGCTTCATGATAGCTCCTAAATATAGAGCAGCTTGCTCTCTAGTCACATCTTCATCCTCTTCAGAGGATGAATATTCTTCAGAGCTCATGAATGGCAGAAGGAGGTTCAATGGAATCTCTATGATCTCTGTATGAGCCTCAGATTCCTTTGGATCCTCAATAGGAAACTCCTTCATGCTTGAGGGATGTCCCAGGAGGTCTTCCTCACTAGGATTTTTGTCCTCCTCCTTCCTAGTGCATTCGGCCACTTTGATTAAATCAATGGCCTTGCACTCTCCTTTTGGATTTTCTTCTGTATTACTTGGGAGAGTACTGGGAGGAGTTTCACTAACTTTCTTACTCAGCTGGCCCACTTGTGCCTCCAAATTTCTAATGGAGGATCTTGTTTCATTCATGAAACTAAAAGTGGCCTTTGACAGATCAGAGACTATATTGGCTAAATTAGAATTGTTTTGTTCAGAATTCTCTGTCTGTTGCTGAGAAGATGATGGATATGGCTTACTATTATTCAGCCTGTTGCGTCCACCATTATTAAAACCTTGTTGAGGTTTTTGTTGATCCTTCCAGGAGAAATTTGGATGATTTCTCCATGATGAGTTATAGGTGTTTCCATAAGGTTCACCTAAGTAATTAACCTCTGCCATGGCAGGGTTCTCAGGATCATAAGCTTCTTCAGAAGCTGCCTCTCTATTACTGTTGGATGCATGTTGCAATCCATTCAGATTTTGAGAGATCATGTTGACCTGTTGAGTCAACACTTTGTTCTGAGCCAATATGGCATTCAGAGCATCAATTTCAAGAACTCCTTTCTTCTGAGGTACCCCATTGTTCACGGAATTCCTCTCAGAAGTATACATGAACTGGTTGTTTGCAACCATGTCAATGAGTTCTTGAGCCTCTCCAGGCGTTTTCTTCAGGTGGATAGATCCACCTGCAGAATGATCCAATGACATTTTTGAAAATTCAGAGAGACCATAATAGAATATATCTAATATGGTCTACTCTGAAAACATGTCAGATGGACATCTCTTGGTCAGCTGCTTATATCTTTCCCAAGCTTCATAGAGGGATTCACCATCTTTTTGTTTGAAGGTTTGAACATCCACTCTCAGCTTGCTCAACTTTTGAGGAGGAAAGAACTTATCTAAGAATGCAGTGACAAGCTTATCCCATGAGTCCAGGCTATCCTTGGGTTGAGAATCCAACCACACTCTAGCTCTGTCTCTTACAGCAAAAGGGAAAAGCATGAGTCTGTAGACTTCAGGATCAACTCCATTCATCTTTACAGTCTCACAGATCTGCAAGAATTCAGTTAAAAACTGATAAGGATCTTCAGATGGAAGTCCATAAAACTTGCAGTTTTGTTGCATTAAAGCAACTAGTTGAGGCTTAAGCTCAAAGTTATTGGCTCCAATGGCAGGAATGGAGATGCTTCTTCCATCAAATTTGGACGTTGGTTTTGTGAAGTCACCAAGCATTCTCCTTGCATTATTATTATTATTATTTTCCTCTGCCATCTCTTTCTCTTGTTCGAAATTTTCAAGAAGGTTCTTCTGGATTGTTGTAATTTAGCTTCTTTTAATTTTCTCTTCAGAGTCCTTTCAGGTTCTGGATCAATTTCAACAAGAGTGCCTTTATCCCTATTCCTGCTCATATGAAAGAGAAGAGAACAAGAAAAGAAAGAGGAATCCTCTATGTCACAGTATAGAGATTCCTTTATGTTAGTAGAAAAAGAAGGGGTATAAGAAAGAAGAAGGGGGTTCGGTTTTTGGATGAAGAGAGGTGAAGAGAAGTGTTAGTAATTAATTAATTAAATAGAAGAAGAAAAGAGAAGAGAGTTTTCGAAAATAATTTTTGAAAAAGGGTTAGTGATTTTCGAAAATTAGAAATAAATTATAATTAAAATTAAAACATAAAACAATTAATTAATTAAGAAGAACTTTTGAAAAAGGGAAGAGATATTTTCGAAAATAAGAGAGGGAAAAGTAGTTAGGTGGTTTTGAAAAAGATAAGAAACAAACAAGAAGTTGGTTAGTTGATTGAAAAAGATTTGAAATCAACATTTGAAAAAGATAAGAAGATAGTAAGTTAGATGAGATATTTTTGAAATCAAATTTTGAAAAAGATAAAATTTAAGAGATAAAAAGATTTTTAAGAAAAAGATATTTTGAAAAAGATTTAATTTTTAAAATTACTTAGCTAACAAGAAACTACAAGATAAGATTCTAGACTTAAAGATTGAACCTTTCTTAACAAGAAAGTAACAAACTTCAAATTTTTGAACCAATCACATTAATTGTTAGCTAATTTTCGAAAATTACATATAAAGATAAAAAAGATTTTGGAAATAATTTGAAAAGGATTTTTGAAATTTTCGAAAAAAAAATGAAAAAGATATGATTTTTGAAAAAGATTTTGAAAAGATAAGATTTTTTTAAAATTGAAATTTTGACTTAACTTGTAAGAAATAACTAATTTTGAAAATTTTTTACCAAGTCAACCCAAAATTTCAAAATTTTGGAGGAAAATAAGGAAAAGATATTTTTTTTTTGATTTTTGAATTTTTAATTATGAGAGAGAAAAAACAACAAAAATACTTTATGCATGAAATTTTTTAGATCAAAATAATGAATGCATGCAAGAATGCTATGAATGTCAAGATGAACACCAAGAACACTTTGAAGATCATGATGAACATCAAGAACATAATTTTGAAAAATTTTTGATGCAAAGAAAATATGCAAGACACCAAACTTAGAAATTTTTAATGCATGAAAAATATGAATGCAAAAATGCACATGAAAAACAACAAACAACACAAAACAAGAAATCATCAAGATCAAACAAGAGGACTTGTCAAGAACAACTTGAAGATCATGAAGAACACTATGAATGCATAAAATTTTCGAAAAAAATGCAAGAATATTTTAAAAGCATGCAATTGACACCAAACTTAAAAATTGACTCAAGACTCAAACAAGAAACACAAAATAATTTTTTATTTTTGTGATTTTCTAATTTTTTTGGATTTTTATTAATTTTTTTCGAAAACAAAGTTTGTAAAAACGAAAAATAAAAGAAAAATTTTTGAAAAAGATTTTTGAAAAGGAAAGTACCTAATCTGAGCAACAAGATGAACCGTCAGTTGTCCATACTCGAACAATCCCCGGCAACGGCGCCAAAAACTTGGTGGACGAAATTGTGATTCAACATTCTTAAGTTGTATAAATTTTATTCTATCTTTTGAGCTTTGGCATATACCCTTAGGGCACTGTTTATTTTCTTTACTTGAATTCACAACTCCGTTCAACTAACCAGCAAGTGTACTGGGTCGTCCAAGTAATAACCTTACGTGAGTAAGGGTCGAATCCACAGAGATTGTTGGTATGAAGCAAGCTATGGTCACCTTGCAAATCTCAGTTAGGAAGATTAAAAAGGTAATTGTGATTATTGGATTGTAAATAAAAAGGAATAATAAAAAGGGATAGAAATACTTATGCAGATTCATTGGTAGGAATTTCAGATAAGCGGAATGGAGATGCTGTAGAGCTCTTGGACGCCTGCTCTCCCACTGCTTCTACTCAATCCTTCTTACTCCTTTCCATGGCAAGCTTTGTATAGGGGTTCACCATCAGCTGTGGCTACTTTCAATCCTCACGGGGAAATATCCTATGCGGCTGTCACTCGCACAGCTAACCAGTCTGGAGGCATCACCCATGGTTGATAGCTACATCCCATCCTCGCAGTGAAAGCTAATGCTCACGCACTCTGTCACAGTACGGCCAATCACCGGTTGGTTCCCGCTTCCTACTGGAATAGAATCCCTCTTTTGCGTCTGTCACTAACGCCCAGCAGGTTGCAAGTTTGAAGCACGTCACAGTCATTCATTACCGGAATCCTACTCGGAATACCACAGACAAGGTGAGACTTTCCGGATTCCCAGGATCCTACTCGAAACACCACAGACAAGGTTGGACTTTCCGGATCCTCATAAATGCCGCCATCCATCTAGCTTATACCACGAAGATTCTGTTGGTGAATCTAAGAGATACACATTCAAGCCTTGTTGCATGTAGAACGGAAGTGGTTGTCAATCACGCGCGTTCATCAGTGAGAATAGTGATGAGGGTTATCTACTCATCACATTCATCATGTTCTTGGGTACGAATGAATATCTTGGAATAAGAATAAGATAGAGATTTGAATAAAAGAAAATAGAACTTCATTAATCTTTGAGGTACAGCAGAGCTCCACACCCTTAATCTATGGTGTGCAGAAACTCCACCGTTGAAAATACATAAGTGAAAGAGGTTCAGGCATGGCCGAATGGCCAGCCCCCTAAACCGTGATCAATGATCTCCTAAGATGAAGAATAAAACAAAACTGAGACCAAAGATGTCTAATACAATAGATAAATGTCCTATATATACTAGACTAGCTACTAGGGTTTACATGAGTAAGTAATTGATGCATAAATCCACTTCCGGGGCCCACTTGGTGTGTGCTTGGGCTGAGCTTGATCAATCCACGAGCTGAGGCTTCTCTTGGAGTTGAATTTCGAGTTATGATGTGTTTTGGGCGTTCAACTCCGGATCATGACGTTTTTCTGGCGTTTAACTCTAGAAAGGAGCGTGTACTTGGCGTTCAACGCCAAGTTGCGTCGTCATTCTTCGAATAAAGTATGGACTATTATATATTGCTGGAAAGCCCTGGATGTCTACTTTCCAACGCCGTTGAGAGCGCGCCATTTAAAGTTCTGTAGCTCCAGAAAATCCATTTCGAGTGCAGGGAGGTCAGAATCCAACAGCATCAGCAGTCCTTTTGTCAGCCTTTTTCAGAGTTTTGCTCAAATCCCTCAATTTCAGTCAGAATTTACCTGAAATCACAGAAAAACACACAAACTCATAGTAAAGTCCAGAAATGTGAATTTAACATAAAAACTAATGAAAACATCCCTAAAAGTAGCTTAAACTTACTAAAAACTATGTAAAAACAATGCCAAAAAGCGTATAAATTATCCGCTCATCATTCATCTCAAGGGTGCATCAAGACCACTTCTATGAAGTTGTGGCGTTGAAGAAGGTGATCCCCAAGGTCCCTTTCAAGCTCAAAAAGAATGAATATCTGGAGATCCGACATGAGATCCAAAGAAGAGGTTGGGAAGTTCTTACCAACCCCATTCAACAAGTCAGAATCATAATGGTTCAAGAGTTCTATGCCAATGCATGGATCACCAAGAGCCATGATCAAAGTGTGAACCCGAACCCAAAGAATTGGCTTACAATGGTTCGGGGGAAATGCTTAGATTTTAGTCCGAAAAATGTAAGGTTGGCATTCAACTTGCCCATGATGCAAGGAAATGAACACCCTTACACTAGAAGGGTCAACTTTGATCAAAGGTTGGACCAAGTCCTCATAGACATCTGTGAAGAGGGCGCCCAATGGAAGAGAGATTCAAGAGGGAAGCTGGTTCAATTGAGAAGGCATGACCTCAAGCCCGTAGCTAGGGGATGGTTGGAGTTTATCCAATGCTCAATCATTCCCACTAGCAACCGGTCTGAAGTTACCATAGACCGGGCCATCATGATTCATAGCATCATGATTGGAGAGGAAGTAGAAGTTCATGAGGTTATAGCCCAAGAACTTTATAAGGTGGTGGACAAGTCCTCTACCTTGGCAAGGTTAGCCTTTCCTCATCTCATTTGTCACCTCTGTTATTCAGTTGGAGTTGACATAGAGGGAGACATCCCCATTGATGAGGACAAGCCCATCACTAAGAAAAGGATGGAGCAAACAAGAGATCCCACTCATCATGAAATCCCTGAGATGCCTCAAGGGATACACTTTCCTCCACAAAACTATTGGGAGCAAATCAACACCTCCCTAGGAGAATTGAGTTCCAACATAGGACAACTAAGGGTGGAGCACCAAGAACATTCCATCCTCCTCCATGAAATTAGAGAAGATCAAAGAATCATGAGAGAGGAACAACAAAGGCAAGGAAGAGACATTGAGGAGCTCAAGCACTCCATAAGACCTTCAAGAGGAAGAACAAGCCGCCATCACTAAGGTGGACCCGTTCTTTAATTTCCTTGTTCTTCATTTTCCTATTTTTCGAAAATTTATGCTTATGTTTATCTATGTTTGTGTCTTGTGATCATTAGTGTCTTAGTGTCTATGCCTTAAAATTATGAATGTCCTATGAATCCATCACCCTTCTTAAATGAAAAATGTTCTTAATTAAAAAAGAGTATTGCATGAATTTTAAATTTTATAATAGATTAATTATCTTGATGTGGTGGCAATACTTTTGTTTTCTGAATGTATGCTTAAACAGTGCACATGTCTTTTGAATTTGTTGTTCATGAATGGTTGGCTCTTGAAAGAATGATGAAAAAGGAGACATGTTACTGAGGATCTGAAAAATCATAAAAATGATTCTTGAAGCAAGAAAAAACAGTGAATACAAAAAAAAGAAGCAAAAAAAAAGAAAAGAAAAAAAGGAGAAAAAAAAACAAAAAAAAGGGAGAAAGAGAAAAAGAAAAAAAAAGAAAGAAATAAGTTGTGATCCAAGGCAAAAAGAGTATGCTTAAGAACCCTGGACACCTCTAATTGGGGACTCTAGCAAAGCTGAGTCACAATCTGAAAAGGTTCACCCAATTATGTGTCTGTGGCATGTATGTATCCGGTGGAAATACTGGAAGACAGAGTGCTTTGGGCCACAGCCAAGACTCATAAAGTAGCTGTGTTCAAGAATCATCATACTTAACTAGGAGAATCAATAACACTTTCTGGATTCTGAGTTCCTATAGAAGCCAATCATTCTGAATATCAAAGGATAGAGTGAGATGCCAAAACTGTTCAGAGGCAAAAAGCTAAAAGCCCCGCTCATCTAATTAATACTGATCTTCATAGATGTTTTTGGAATTCATTGCATATTCTCTTCTCTTTATCTTATTTGATTTTCAGTTGCTTGGGGACAAGCAACAATTTAAGTTTGGTGTTGTGATGAGCGGATAATTTATACGCATTTTGGCATTGTTTTTAGTATGTTTTTAGTATGTTTTAGTTAGTTTTTAGTATATTTTTATTAGTTTTTAGTTAAAATTCACTTTTCTGGACTTTACTATGAGTTTGTGTGTTTTTCTATGATTTCAGGTATTTTCTGGCTGAAATTGAGGGACCTGAGCAAAAATCTGATTCAGAGACTGAAAAGGACTGCAGATGCTGTTGGATTCTGACCTCCCTGCACTCGAAGTGGATTTTCTGGAGCTACAGAAGCCCAATTGGCGCGCTCTCAACGGCGTTGGAAAGTAGACATCCTGGGCTTTCCAGAAATGTATAATAGTTCATACTTTGCCCGAGATTTGATGGCCCAAACCGGCATTCCAAATCAGCTCAAAACTGCCCGGCGTTAAACGCTGGAACTGGCACAAGAATGGGAGTTAAACGCCCAAACTGGCACAAAAGCTGGCGTTTAACTCCAAGAGAAGTCTCTACATGAAAATGCTTTAATGCTCAGCCCAAGCACACACCAAGTGGGCCCAGAAGTGGATTTTTATGTCATTTACTCATTTCTGTAAACCCTAGGCTACTAGTTCTCTACATATAGGACCTTTTGCTATTGTATTTTCATCTTGGTTTTTCTGGTTCCCTCTCTGGGGCCGAAGCCAATGATCACTTTTGTTCTTATGTATTTTCAACGGTGGAGTTTCTACACACCATAGATTAAGGTGTAGAGCTCTGCTGTACCTCGAGTATTAATGCAATTACTATTGTTCTTCTATTCAATTCAGCTTGTTCTTATTCCATGATATTCATTCGCACTCAAGAACTTGATGAATGTGATGATTATGTGACGCTCATCATCATTCTCACTTATGAATGCGTGCCTGTCAACCACTCCCGTTCTACAAGCAAACAAGGCTTGAATGTTTATCTCTTGGATTCCTTAATCGGAATCTTCGTGGTATAAGCTAGAATTGATGGCGGCATTCAAGAGAATCCGGAAGGTCTAAACCTTGTCTGTGGTATTCTGAGTAGGATTCAATGATTGAATGACTGTGACGAGCTTCAAACTCCTGAAGGCTGGGCGTTAGTGACAGACGCAAAAGAATCAATGGATTCTATTCCAACCTGTTTGAGAACCGACACATGATTAGCTGTGCCGTGACAGGGTGCGTTGAACATTTTCACTGAGAGGACGGGATTGTAGCCACTGACAACGGTGATGCCCAACATACAGCTTGCCATGGAAAGGAGTAAGAAGGATTGGATGAAGATAGTAGGAAAGTAGAGAGACGGAAGGAACAAAGCATCTCCATACGCTTATCTGAAATTCTCACCAATGAAATACATAAGTATCTCTATCTTTATGCTTTATTCATATATCACTCATAACCATTTGAATTTGCCTGACTAAGATTTACAAGATGACCATAGCTTGCTTCATACCAACAATCTCCGTGGGATCGACCCTTACTCGCGTAAGGTTTATTACTTGGACGACCCAGTACACTTGCTGGTTAGTTGTGCGAAGTTCTGATAAAGAGTTGAGATTGCAATTGAGCGTACCATGTTGATGGCGCCATTGATGATCACAATTTCGTGCACCAGCCACCAAGTAGGGTAAAGAGAGAAAGCTACTCCCAAACCACCGGCAAGGAAATGAACACAAGAGAGCACTAGCTGAGGAACTCCAACCCCCATCCACCTGCACATCTCAGCATGCATCGAGGACGGTACAATCTTTAAGTGTGGGGAGGTTGATACCGATCTCCACGGGTTAGTTAGTCCCTTCTCAACACCAATTTTTGTTTTTCATTGTTGCATTTACATGTTTGATTGCATGTTTATTTTTTTGTGCATATTTTACCACTTGGTTAAAGTAATATTTTCATTTTCAAGAAATTTTTATAGTATTTCACTAATTTGAATAAAACTTTTTGAAAAACTTGTTTGAAGAAATATTATTGGAACATAGTTTAGAGCTCGAACACATAAAGCCTGTGAGATTTTTTAGCCTATTTGAATTGGTTCAGTTTATCAGCCAATATTTTATTTTTGGTGTGTGTTTTTCTCTCTAAAATTGTGATTTTTGTCTTGCTTAATTCTATATTTCCATTGTTTGATGTATGCATGCACTGATATGATTGAGGCCTTTATTTCACTAAGCTTACATACCCATATGACATTACACTTTCATTATCCTTTGCAAACCAATTTGAGCCTAATATACCCATTTGTTCTTTACTTTAGCTCGTTACTAACTCTAAGCGGAAAACAATAATGTCCTTAATTTGAATCCTTGGTTAGCTTAGACTAGTAAAAGTGCTCATGATTTAAGTGTGGGGAAGTTGGGTTTGAAATTATTTGGTTTGAATAATTGGGTGTTGTATATTTTAGTGAAAATGTGCAAAATAATAGTTGAGCACATATTATTACATTCAATACATTAATCATATGCATTGAGAAAAAAAAAAGAAAAAAAAAGAGCAATTAATAAAAAGGGACAAAATGCCCCAAAGTAAGTGTTGGTATTAATGCATATGTACTAAACTCAATGTTAGGATGCATGAACATGTGCATAGCACAGTTAATGGGAAGTTAGATTTTGCATTTTAATTAAATGGATTGTCTTAAGTGGGAAGTTTATGTTAATTAAGGATTCAAATTTTAGTCCACTTGGCCAAATACAATCCTACGTTGACCCTAACCCCATTACAACCCTTAAAAGACCTCTTGATTTGTGTATTGGTGCATTAAATTTTTGTTGATTGTTAGATGAAGAGCAAGCTAGAGAAAGCAAGATTAGTAGAGAATTGAGAGAATTGACCCTAGACACTTGAGAGTTAGAGTGATATACACTACCAAGTAAGGGTTCAACGCTTAATTCTATGTTCCCTGCTTTTATGAGCTATCTTCTTCTTGCAAGTTATTTGTGTTGTATTTTGTGATTTGAATTAGTGAAATCCAGTTCCTATTTATTCTTGAAAGACTTATTTACTTTTAACCAAGTAGGTAGAATCATTTTTGCATGTAGTTGCATTCATATAGATAGGTTGCATTTCATACATTCTATCATTCCCCTTCACTCTTTTAGTTCTCTTGAGCTTAGCATGAGGGCATGCTAATGCTTAAGTGTGGAGAGGTTGACAAACCACTATTTCATGGTTTATCTTGTGCTCAATTGAGTGGTTTTTATCAACTCTTTACCCATTTATTCATACTAATCGCATGTTTTACATTTTCCTTCTTGATTTTGTGCTATGATTGAAAACATGCTTCTTTGATCTTATATTTGCTTATTATTAATCCTCTCTTATTACCATTAGATGCCTTGATATGTGTGTTAAGTGTTTTCAGATATTATAGGGTAGGAATGGCTTGGATGATGGAAAGGAAGCATGCAAAAGTGGAAGGAATACAAGAAGTTGAAAAAGTTGTTAAGCTGTCCAACCTGACCTCTTTGCACTCAAACGGCTATAACTTTAGCTACAGAGATTCAAATGACACGGTTTCAGTTCCGTTGGAAAGCTAACGTCTGGGGCATCGATTTGATATATAATATGCCATAGTTGCCCTAATGCTAGGCGACGCGAACGCATGATCTACGCGGACGCGTCGCATCTGCGAACTTTAATCCGCACGGCCGCGTGGGCGACGCCTCCGCGTCACTTGGCCGCGACCTGTACGGACCAGAAAGCACTGGAAGTGACTTCTGAGCTGTTTCTGACCCAGTTTTCGGCCCAGAGAACACAGATTAGAGGCTATAAAGTGGGGGAATGCATCCATTCATAATCATGCTATTCATAATTCACTTTTCATGTTTTTAGATGTAGTTTTTAGAGAGAGAGGTTCTCTCCTCTCTCTTAGGATTTAGGTAGGATTTTTAGAAATTAGGATTTAGGACTTCTCTTAGTTTTAGAAGTGACTCTCGATCCCAGGTTCAATGTTTCTTTTTATTTACTTTCTCTTTTATTTTTCTATGACTTTGCCTATGTTACATTTGATTGAGTTATTAATTTATAATTTTGAGGTATTTCAGATTGATGATTGCTGTCTTTTATTTATATAAATAATTTGGATTTTCCTGTTACCCTTTTGGCTTTGGTTGAGTAATTGGTGACGCTTAAGCTGTCAAATAAAGCAGTGGTTGAAATTGGAAGTTGCTAATTAATTTGAGTTCCAATAACTCTAGCCTTTCCAAAGGAAAGACTAGGACTTTAGGTATCAAATTAATTAGTCCACTTGACCTTCCTTTGTTTAGTAAAGGTTAACTAAGTGGGATTAAAATCCAATTCTCATCACAATTGATAAGGATAGGACTTCCAGTTCTTATACCTTGCCAAGAGTTTATTTTACAGTTATTTATTTATTTTTTTATTGCTTTGAAAATATACCTGTGCCCATTGCCCAAATTCCAAAAACCCCCAATTTTACCTTTTTCATAGCCAATAATAAGAACATACCTCCCTGCAATTCCTTGAGAAGACAACCGGAGGTTTAAATACTCGGTTATCAATTTTAAAGGGGTTTGTTACTTGTGACAACCAAAACGTTTGCATGAAAGGATTTTTGTTGGTTTAGAAACTATATCTACAACGCAACTATTTTTATAAAATTATTTACTAGCAAAAATCCTAACGTCAATGACCTCCAAAGGCAAGGGTGGAAAACTCACTAAAAAGAGGTCAGACCGGGAAATACTTAAAATCCGAAGGGTTGCAAAAAGTAAAACCCCCAAACGTTTAGCAAAATACAACTATCCTAATAAAACATTAAAGCCTCAAAAGGCCACCTAAAAGGCAACCTCAGAGTTTAAAGTGTTTTGTCTTTGCAAAATAAAGTTGCTAGGAAGCAGCTGAACGTCAAAGAAGTCATCCACAGAAAGATTTACAAAAGACAAAGTTCAAAAGTCCACAAGTCGGACTACACAAATACATAAAGATTAAAAAGAGTCATCAAGGATTCAAAGTCACTTTGGCAGTGGCATCCTTAGGGGAGGGAGGCCTGGTCACAAGAGTAGGGACGGCATTGACAACACCATCTGGGCCATTCAGTATTTCTACATCAGGATCGGACCCAGTAGGAGCCACCTCGGCAGAAAGAGTTGAAGAGGTTGAAGCCGCAGAATCCTTGGCTGGTGGCGCAGGAGGAGGACCCTCATCTTTATCATCCAGGGCAGGCACGATCTTGCTTTCTCTTACTAGCGTTGCTTTTCATAATTTTCGAAAACTTTACTAACAATTAATGTGATTGATTCAAAAATTTGAAGTTTATTGCTTTCTTGTTAAGAAAGGTTCAATCTTTAAATTCTAGAATCATATCTTTTAGTTTCTTGTTAGTTAAGTAATCAACTTTAATATTAAAAAAAATCAAATCTTTCTAATTTCCTTTTCAAATCTTTTTCAAAATAAATTTCTATCATATCTTTTTAATCATATCTTTTTCAAATCATATCTTTTTCAAACTTTAATTTCAAAATCTTTTCTAACTTCTTATCTTTTCAAAATTGATTTTCAAATCTTTTTCAATTAATTAATTGACTTTTTGTTTGTTTTACTATTTCTTATCTTTCTCAAAACCACCTAACTACTTTTCTCTCTCTAATTTTCGAAATTCACCTTCCTCTTTTTCAAAATTCTTTTTAATTAACTAATTGTTTCAACTTTTAATTTTAATTTTATTTCTTCTCTTAATTTTCGAATACTAACTAATGTTTAAAACAAAAACAAAAATATTTTCCTTTTCCTTTTAATTATTTTTGAAAACTTTCTCTCTCATCTTCTTCTATTTATTTATTTAATCACTAACACTCTTCTCTTCTTCTCATAATTCGAACCCTCTCTCCTTCTCTGTATTCGAATTCTTCATCTCTTTCTATTTATTTATTTACTAATACTTCTCTTCATCTTAAAATTTGAACCCTCTCTTCCTCTCTGTGTTCGAATTCTTCTCTTATCCTTCTTCCACTCTTCTCTTCTTCTACTCACATAAAGGAACCTCTATATCAGGGTAAAGAGGATCCCTATTATTCTCTGTTCTCTTCTTTTTCATATGAGCAGGAGCAAGGACAAGGACATTCTTGTTGAAGCTGACTCTGAACCTGAAAGGACTCTGAAGAAAAAGCTAAGAGAAGCTAAAGCACAACAATCTAGAGAAAACCTTACAGAGAATCTCGAAAAAGAAGTAGTGGCCGAACCCAACAACAATGCAAGGAAGATGCTTGGTGACTTCACTGCACCAAATTCCAACTTCCATGGAAGAAGCATCTCAATCCCTGCCATTGGAGCAAACAATTTTGAGCTTAAGCCTCAATTAGTCTCTCTGATGCAACAGAATTACAAGTTTCATGGACTTCCGTCAGAAGATCCTTTTCAGTTCTTAACTGAATTCTTGCAGATCTGTGATACTGTTAAGACCAATGGAGTTGATCCCGAGGTCTATAAGATTATGCTTTTCCCTTTTGCTGTAAGAGACAGAGCTAGAACATGGTTGGACTCTCAACCTAAAGATAACCTGAACTCTTGGGAGCTGGTCACGACTTTCTTAGCCAAATTCTTTCCTCCTCAAAACCTGAGCAAGCTTAGAGTGGATGTTCAAACCTTCAGATAGAAAGAAGGTGAATCACTCTATGAAGCTTAGGAAAGATACAAGCAACTGACCAAAAAGTGTCCTTCTGACATGCTTTCATAATGGACCCTCCTAGATATATTCTATGATGGTATGTCTGAATTGTCTAAGATGTCATTGAACCATTCTGCAGGTGGATCTATCCACCTGAAGAAAACGCCTGTAGAAGCTCAAGAACTCATTGAAATGGTTGCAAATAACCAGTTCATGTACACCTCTAAAAGGAATCTTGTGAGTAATGGGACGCCTCAGAGGAAGGGAGTTCTTAAAATTAATTCTCTGAATGCCATATTGGCTCAGAACAAAATATTGACTCAGCAAGTCAATATGATTTCTCAGAGTCTGAATGGATTGCAAAATGCATCCAATAGTACTAAAGAAGCATCTTCTGAAGAAGAAGCTTATGATTCTGAGAACCCTGCAATGGCAGAGGTGAATTACATGGGTGAAGCCTATGGAAACACCTATAATCCCTCATGGAGAAATCATCCAAATTTCTCATGGAAGGATCAACAAAAGCCTCAACAAGGCTTTAATAATGGTGGAAGAAACAGGTTTCGCAATAGCAAGCCTTTTCCATCATCCTCACAGTAACAGACAGAGAATTCTGAGCAGAGCTCCTCTAGCTTAACAAACATAGTCTCTGATCTATCTAAGGCCACTCTAAGTTTCATGAATGAAAAAATGTCCTCCATTAGAAATTTAGAGGCACAAGTGGGCTAGCTGAGTAAAAGGGTCACTGAAACTCCTCCTAGTACTCTCCCAAGCAATATAGAAGAGAATCCAAAAAGAGAGTGCAAGGCCATAACCTTACTCGGTGTGGCCGAACCTAGAGAGGAGGAGGAGGACGTGAATCCCAGTGAGGAAGACCTCATGGGACGTCCTCTGGACAAAAAGGAGTTCCCATTTGAGGAACCTAAGGAATCTGAGGCTCATCTAGAGACCATAGAGATTCCATTGAACATACTTTTACCATTCATGAGCTCTGATGAGTATTTGATGAGCGGATAATTTATATGCTTTTTGGCATTGTTTTTAGTATGTTTTAGTTAGTTTTTATTATATTTTTATTAGTTTTTAGTTAAAATTCACTTTTTTGGACTTTACTATGAGTTTGTGTGTTTTTCTGTGATTTCAGGTATTTTCTGGCTGAAATTGAGGGACCTGAGCAAAAATCTGATTCAGAGGCTGAAAAGAACTGCAGATGCTGTTGGATTCTGACCTCCCTGCACTCGAAGCAGATTTTTTGGAGCTACAGAAGCCCAATTGGCGCGCTCTTAATTGCGTTGGAAAGTAGACATCCTGGGCTTTCCAGCAATGTATAATAGTTCATTCTTTGCCCGAGATTTGATGGCCCAAACCGGCGTTCTAAATCAGCTCAAAACTGCCCAGCGTTAAACGCCGGAACTGGCACAAGAATGGGAGTTAAACGCCCAAACTGGCACAAAAGCTGGTGTTTAACTCCAAGAAAAGTCTCTACACATGAAATCTTCAATGCTCAGCCGAAGCACACACCAAGTGGGCCCGGAAGTGGATTTTTATGTCATTTACTCATTTCTGTAAACCCTAGGCTACTAGTTCTCTACATATAGGACCTTTTACTATTGTATTCTCATCTTGGTAGCTATCTTTAAGTAGTCTTATGCTATCTTAGATCATGGGGCTGGCCTCACGGCCATGCCTAGACCTTGTTCTTATGTAATTTCAACGGTGGAGTTTCTACACACCATAGATTAAGGTGTGGAGCTCTGCTGTTCCTTGAGTATTAATGCAATTACTATTGTTCTTCTATTCAATTCAGCTTGTTCTTGTTCTAAGATATCACTTGTTCTTCAACTTGATGAATGTGATAATCCGTGACACTCATCATCATTCTCACCTATGAACGTATGCCTGACAACCACCTCCGTTCTACCTTAGATTGAGTGGATATCTCTTGGATCCCTTAATCGGAATCTTCGTGGTATAAGCTAGAATTGATGGCGACATTCAAGAGAATCTGGAAGGTCTAAACCTTGTCTGTGGTATTCTGAGTAGGATTCAATGATTGAATGACTGTGATGAGCTTCAAACTCCTGAAGGCTGGGCGTTAGTGACAGACGCAAAAGAATCATTGGATTCTACTCCAACCTGATTGAGAACCGACAGATGATTAGCTGTGCTGTGACAGAGCGCGTTGAACATTTTCACTGAGAGGACGGGACTGTAGCCACTGACAACGGTGATGCCCAACATACAGCTTTCCATGGAAAGGAGTAAGAAGGATTGGATGAAGACAGTAGAAAAGCGGAGAGACGGAAGGGACAAAGCATCTCCATACGCTTATCTGAAATTCTCACCAATGAGTTACATAAGTATCTCTATCCTTATTTTATTTTTTATTCATAAATCATCCATAACCATTTGAATCTGCCTGACTGAGATTTACAAGATGACCATAGCTTGCTTCATACCAACAATCTCCGTCGGATCGACCCTTACTCGCATAAGGTTTATTACTTGGACGACCCAGTGCACTTGCTGGTTAGTTGTGCGAAGTTGTGATAAAGAGTTGAGATTGCAATTGAGCGTACCATGTTGATGGCGCCATTGATGATCACAATTTCGTGCACCAAGTTTTTGGCGCCGTTGCCGGGGATTGTTTGAGTTTGGACAACTGACGATTCATCTTGTAGCTTAGATTAGGTATCTTTCTTCAGAGTTCTTAAGAATGAATTCTTGTGTTTCATGGTGATGTCCTTATCATCACCAAAGCTGATTGATTCTCATCAATTTAGCTCTTGAATGTAATGTGTAACACCCTACCATACAGAGTCTTATGCTTAAGTCATAATTCAGAGATGGCAAGGTATTACGACCTCTAAAATAAAAATTTAGTACGTATAGTAGTATGAATGATTGATTATAACTAGGAGCCTTTGTAGAAAAAGGGGTAAACAAAAACCATCGCAACTTAAAAGCGCAACACTCCGATCGATAACGTAACGAACAAGGATAATCCAACGCGAGATTATATATATACAAAGGAGTGTCAAAAACAGGAATATCAAGACTCAAGATCCGGCTGCGAAGATAACCGGTCCGAGCATAGCAATATATACATATGATAAAATAAGGAAAACCCCAAAGGAAACCCAAAGGGACACAAATACATAAAACCTATTCTCCAAAATCTCCCATAAGAGGAGTCATCACAGTTTGTATTATTTAATGGAGATAAAAGTATCTAAGCAAAACATATAAACTAAACAGAGTCCCCAAGAACAAGGAATCTTCGCGAATCTAGAAGTCTCCAGCATGCTTCAGTGGGAAACCTCACGTCCTGCATCTGAAAACCACAAAATCCGCATGGGTGAGAACCAGAGGTCCCCAGCATGGTAACAGCTTCCACATATATAATACATAATAATAGAGGAAAGCCGAAGGCAATCTTAGTACTTCCTCCAGATAATATCAAAGCTTATAAACAAGCTAAACCATATAAGGGCATCTGACTAAAGATACTTCAGTCTAACTAATACTTCCCTTTCCAATTCCTGCAAACCTCCCAACCACCAACAGGAGTATATTATAGCAAACACAGTTATATCAGACAAAGAATATACAAATAGGAGCAGTTAAGACATTTAGACAATTAGCAAGTTATATGCAGTCAAATAGGCAATCTCAAACAATTCACATAGTATGCATATGATGAATGCCTATCCCTAGTGGCCGATGATATCATCTTGTCGGTTATAGAGCCAACCCGACAAGTCCTGGTCGCTAACCATTGGACTGTCCCTCTGTCGCGCATCCCAAACTCGAGTTATACTCGTTATAAACTTGATCATAAACATGATCCATATCCATCACCCTCACTGGTGAATATTTCGGGGGCGAGCTCATCCGGGTCTTTCACAATGCCCGGCCACACTTACAACATAGGGTCAACAGAGTCTCGAGCCTCCACCTGGAGCACGTGGTGGCTAGCCACTGCTACTACCCAGGGAAACTCGTATCTCTGATAGTGGAAGTGCAATTCACAATTATCAATAATTCAGCATCAACATGCATGAATTCTCATCCATGGATCAACATCCATATCAGCCATTCCGGCTCACGGTTCAATCCAGAACCAGCCAATATTCATAATCATACACAGCCATTCCGGCTCGCGGTTAAATCCATAACCAGCCATTTCATTAACAATTACAGCCTTTCGGCCCATGGCATAACAAGCACTTCCACCACCGTCCTCCGCATCTCACATAATCATCTTTGATCCTCATTGATCATTCATTTTTCCCTTGCTTCACTCGCAAGTTACTTCATTCACTAGCTCCTTTTCTAATAGCTAGGCATATCATAATGATTCAAGACATACATGGTGAGATCGGAGGCTTAGAAGTATGAGATTTGGCTTTTAAAACTCAAAAATCAACTTTGGGATGAAAACAGGGCCGCGCGTACGCGCACTCCACGCGCACGCGTGGATGGCCTCAAAAACTCATCGACGCGCAAGCGTCATGCACGCTAACGCGTGGATTACAAACTTGCCAATCGACGCGCACGCGTCAACCACGTGTACGCGCGGGTGTTCTCATGCCCCAGGCACAACACTGGCACAGTTCTGGCATAACTCTCTGGAAAATGGCTGGGCATTGAGTGCAGCACAATCGGCGCGCCCGCGCACATCACGCGTACGCGTGGATAGCACTTTTTCGGAAGATCGGTGCGCACGCGCCAGGTGCGCCCACGCGCAAGGGGTCATTCTGCTAAAAATTTTCTAAGTTAAAAGCTGCAGAATTCACAGATTTAAACCCCAATCTTCCAACGGACATAACTTCCTCATTTTAAATCGTTTTTCACCCGTTCTTCGAACGGCATGGACATCCCGGATCCAATTTCATTTTTAAACAGATTTGGTACAAACCGGAGATCCGTAGTCCAAGTTATGTCCCGTCAAAGTATGCCTAAAAACCATATTTTCATACAAAACCACAATATGCCATTTTCAAAACAAGCCATTTTCAACTCTTTTCAAAATCAATCAAAACATGCCAATTTCATCCCTTTTCTTTGAAATCAATCAAAATGTATCAAATTCAACTTCAAGCCTCCTCAACTCACACATTGACACATTACCACAATTTACCAAAAATCACTATCTCATCATTTTACCCCACTTCACCCAAGTGGCTCAAACTCAAACACATTGACATATCATATACTATTCCTCATGCCAATTCTCAACAACACCAATCCCAATAAATCATTATTGTACACAATCAACATCATACTCACCATAAACATGGTTCAACCCACAATTCAACCATAACCAATCATCAAGCATATATCACAACATGCATATTTCTCAAACATCATACCACCAAGGCATCAATAATCATCATCACATATATGACCACATCATATATCTCAATCATTCAACAACATCAACAATTCAATGCCTATCTTAGGGCCTCTAGCCTAAGTATTTCCTACCACATTACATATTAGATACGGGAAACCAAAACCATACCTTAGCCGAATTTCCCAAGCTCCCCCGGAGCACTTCCAAACCACTTATCGACAAGCTCTCAAGGTCTCAACACCTCCAAGAACAGATTTTTCACCACCAAACCCTTTCCAAGCTTTTCAAAGTCACCAATCAAGCTCCAATATTCACATACACACAACCTAAGCCACAACCATCATACCCATACACAACATCTCAAAACCCAAACATCATAAAATCACAAATTACACTAGGGTTGAGAGTCTTACCACACCCAAGGTCCAAGGAGACAAGATTAACCTTCTCCTTCAAGAGAGTTGGGTCCTATAACATCAAAGAACCCAAAATCTCAACATTTTACCCATGAAACTCGAAAATAAGGGCTGGAATTTCGAACAGAAACTTGTGGCTTACCTCAAGATTCATTGTATGGGTTTTGTAGAGCTCTCCGCGGTGAACGCGTGGCCGCAAACGGAGCGACAATCGGAGCTCTAGATCAAAAGTTATGGTGGTTTGAAGATCAAGTGAGAGAAAGAAGTTGAGAGAGTGTTCTTCCTCCCCTCTCTTCAATTTCAGCGTGTTTTTTGAGTGTTGTGAGGAGAGAGAGTGCTGAAAACTAGGGTTTTGGTTTAGTTATGTTGGGCCAAGGACCCACTTTGGGTCCGGTTGGCCCCGTTTGGCCCGTTCGGTCCAATCTTGGTCCGAATTCTTTAAAATTGGTACCAAAATTCTCGTCTCAATCTCCTCTATCACATTTAGCCATAAAAATCACATTTTAGGCTTTCTAGAATAAATTCTCATTTATGGGTTAATTAGCCGTTAATTAACCGGGTTTTACGTTATGTCCTGCTGAAGCTTGGCTAGCCATGTCTAATTTCTTTAGACTAAAGCTTTAGACTAACATTGCATGATTCCTGGAATTCTCATTAAAAATTTTGATATCTTTATTTTCTGTTCCATTTAATTTTCGAAAAATCCAAAAAAAAATTACAATATCATGAAAACCAAAAATATTTTATGTTTCTTGTTGAATCTAGTGTCTCATTTTAAGTCTGGTGTCAATTGCATGTTTCTATTCTTCTTGCATTTTTCGAATTCATTCATGTGTCTTCATTAATCTTCAAGTTGTTCTTGATGATTTTCTTGTTCTGATCTTTAAATTCTCTTGTCTTGTGTGTTTTGTTGTTTCTCATATGCATTTTCAATTTGTTAGTGTCAATAGTATACAAACTTCTAAGTTTGGTGTCTTGCATGCATTGTTTTTTTTATTTTAGTTGCATTTTGATTATTCCTCATTATTAAAAATCCAAAAAAATTTTTAATTTGTGTCTTTTCAAGTCATTAATACAGAGAATTGAAGATTCAGAACATTCAGTAGAGGAATTACACAGAAAAAGCTGGGCGTTCAAAACGCCCAATGAGGAAGGAAGACTGGCGTTTAAACGCCAACCAGGGTGCCTGGCTGGGCGTTTAACGCCCAAAAAGGTAGTGTTTTGGGCGTTAAACACCAGAATGGATACCATTCTGGGCGTTTAACGCCAGGATGGTACAAGAGGGAAGATTTTGTTTTTAATTCAAATTTTTTTCAAGTTTTCAAAATTTTTCAAAATCAAATCTTTTTCAAATCATATCTTTTCAATCATATATTTTAAAAATCAATTTCTTTCTTTTTCAAAAATACTTGCTAACAATTAATGATTTGATTCAACAATTCAAGTATGTTGCCTTTTCTGTTGAGAAAGGTTTAATGTCTAAATCATATCTTTTCTTGTTAGCCAAGTCATTAATTTTAAAAATCAAATCTTTTTAAATTGTTTTTCAAATCATATCTTCTCAATCACATCTTTTTAAAACCATAACTTTTCAATCATATCTTCTTAATCGCATCTTTTTCAAAATAGTTTTCAATCATATCTTTTTGATTTCTAATTTCAAAATCTTTTTAAAAAATCACTTGATTTCTTTTTCCACTCTTAAGTTTTCGAAAATCAATTAGTATTTTTGAAAATGTTTTTAAAATCTTTTTAATTTATTTTCGAAAATTTCTTCCCCTCTTCTCACATCCTTCTATTTATGGACTAACACTCCTCCTCAATGCACAATTTGAACTCTATCTTTCTTGATAAGTTCGAATTCTTCTACCACTTCCTTCTATTTTTCTTTTCCTCTGACACCTCAAGGAATCTCTATACTGTGACATAGAGGATTCCATATTTTCTTGTTCTCTTCTCTTTCATATGAGCAGGAGCAAAGACAAAAGCATTCTTGTTGAGGCTGATCCTGAACCTGAAAGGACCTTGAAGCGAAAGCTAAGAGAAGCTAAGGCACAACTCTCTGTAGAGGACCTAACAGAAATCTTCAAAGAAGAAGAACCCATGGCAGCCGAAAACAACAACAATGCCAACAATGCAAGGAATGTGCTGGGTGACTTTACTGCACCTACTCCCGACTTTTATGGGAGAAGCATCTCTATCCCTGCCATTAGAGCAAACAACTTTGAGCTTAAGCCTCAATTAGTTTCTCTAATGCAACAGAATTGCAAGTTCCATGGACTTCCATTGGAAGATCCTCATCAGTTTTTAGCTGAGTTCTTGCAAATCTGTGACACTGTCAAGACTAATGGGGTTAACCCTGAGGTCTACAGACTTATGCTATTCCCTTTTGCTGTAAGAGATTGAGCTAGGATATGGTTGGACTCACAACCTAAAGAAAGCCTAAACTCTTGGGAAAAGCTAGTCAATGCCTTCTTGGCAAAGTTCTTTCCACCTCAAAAATTAAGTAAGCTTAGAGTGGAAGTCCAAACCTTCAGATAGAAGGAAGGTGAATCCCTCTATGAAGCTTGGGAATGATACAAACAATTGATCAGAAAGTGTCCTTCTGACATGCTTTCTGAATGGAGCATCATAGGTATATTCTATGATGGTCTGTCTGAACTGTCCAAGATGTCACTGGACAGCTCTACTGGAGGATCTCTTCATCTGAAGAAGACGCCTACAAAAGCTCAAGAACTCATTGAAATGGTTGCAAATAACCAATTCATGTACACTTCTGAAAGGAATCCTGTGAACAATGGGACGAATCAGAAGAAAGGAGTTCTTGAGATTGATACTCTGAATGCCATATTGGCTCAGAACAAAATATTAACTCAGCAAGTCAATATGATTTCTCAAAGTCTGTTTGGAATGCAAACTGCACCAGGCAGTACTAAGGACGCTTCATCTAAAGAAGAAGCTTATGATCTTGAGAACCCTTCAATGGAAGAGGTGAATTACATGGGAGAACCCTATGGAAATACCTATAATCCTTCATGGAGAAATCATCCAAATCTCTCATGGAAGGATCAACAGAGACCTCAACAAGGTTTCAACAACAATAATGGTGGAAGAAACAGGTTTAGCAATGGCAAGCCTTTTCCATCATCTTCTCATCAACAGACAGAGAATTCTAAGCAGAGCCACTCTGACTTAGCAACCATGGTCTCTAATCTAATCAAAACCACTCAAAGTTTTATGACTGAAACAAGGTCCTCCATTAGGAATTTGGAGGCACAAGTGGGACAACTGAGCAAGAAAATTACTGAACTCCTTCAAAGCACTCTTCCAAGCAATACAGAAGAGAATCCAAAAGGAGAATGCAAGGCCATTAACATGGCCCACATGACCGAACTTGGAGAGGAGGAAGAGGCAGTGATCGCCACTGAGGAAGACCTCAATGGACGTCCACTGGCCTCCACTGAGTTCCCTAATGAGGAACCATGGGAATCTGAGGCTCATAATGAGACCATAGAGATTCCATTAGATTTACTTCTGCCATGTATGAGCTCTGATGAGTATTCTTCCTCTGAAGAGGACGAATATGTCACTGAAGAGCAAGTTGCTAAATACCTTGGAGAAATCATGAAGCTTAATGACAAGTTATTTACCTCAAAAGAGACAGGACCCTGGAAGGTTCTCAATACCTTGTACCATAGGCACCATGACCTTTAAGAAGGCTCTGTGTGACTTAGGGTCAAGTATAAACCTCATGCCTCTCTCTGTAATGGAGAAGCTAGGGATCTTTGAGGTACAAGGTGCAAGAATCTCACTAGAGATGGCAGAAAATTCAAGAAAATAAGCTTATGGACTTGTAGAGGATGTTCTGGTAAAGATTGAAGACCATTACATCCCTACTGATTTCATAGTCCTAGAGACTGGGAAGTGCATGGATGAATCCATCATCCTTGGCAGACTCTTTCTAGCCACAGCAAAGGCTGTGATTGATGTTGACAGAGGAGAATTGATCATTCAAGTGAATGAAGAATCCTTTGTGTTTAAGGCTCAAGGATATCCCTCTGTTACCATGGAGAGGAAGCATGAAGAGCTTCTCTCAAAACAGAGTCAAACAGAGCCTCCACAGTCAAACTCTAAGTTTGGTGTTGGGAGGCCACAATCAACTTCTAAGTTTGGTGTTGAACCCCCACATTCAAACTCTAAGTTTGGTGTTGGGAGGTTCCAACTTTGCTTTGAACATCTGTGAGGCTCCATGAGAGCCCACTGTCAAGCTACTGACGTTAAAGAAGTGCTTGTTGGGAGGCAACCCAATGTTATAATTATCTAAATTCTTTTGTTATTTTATGATTTCTATAGGTTGATGATCATGGGAAGTCACAAAATCAATTGAAAAAGCAAAAACAAAATGAAAAATAAAAAGAAAAATAGCACACCCTGGAGAAAAACCTTGCTGGCGTTTAAACGCCAGCAAGGGCAGCAAATGGGCGTTTAACGCCCAGTCTGGCACCATTCTGGGCGTTTAACGCCCAGTCTGGCACCATTCTGGGCATTTAACGCCAGAAAGAGGCACCAGACTGGCGTTTAACGCCAGGAATGGGCATCAAGCTGGCGTTAAACGCCAGAAATGGGCACCAGCCTGGCGTTTAACGCCAGGATTGGCAGAATGAGCATTTTTGCTCGCCACTTGGTGCAGGGATGAATTATCCTTGACACCTCAGGATCTGTGGACCCCACAGGATCCCCACCTACCCCACCACTCTCTCTCTCTTCTTCACCCATTCACCAATCACCTCAACACCTCTTCCCCAAAAACCCCTCACCTATCAAATCCCACTATTCTCTTCACCACTCACATCCATCCTTCATAAAACCCCACCTACCTCACCATTCAAATTCAAACCACTTTCCCTCCCAAACCCACCCATAATGGCCGAACCATACACCCCTCTCCACTCCTATATAAACCTATCTTCACCACCTCATTTTCACACAACCTAAACACTACTTCTCTCCCTTTGGCCAACCCACAAAGCCACCTCCATCTCCTCTATTTCTTCTTCTTCTACTCTCTTCTTTCTTCTTTTCCTCGAGGACGAGCAAACCTTCTAAGTTTGGTGTGGTAAAAGCATTGCTTTTTGTTTTTCCATAACCATTTATGGCATCTAAGGCCGGAGAAACCTCTAGAAAGAGGAAAGGGAAGGCAAAAGCTTTCACCTCTGAGTCATGGGAGATGGAGAGATTCATCTCAAGGGTGCATCAAGACCACTTCTATGAAGTTGTGGCCATGAAGAAGGTGATCCCCGAGGTCCCTTTCAAACTCAAAAAGAGTGAATATCCGGAGATCCGACATGAGATCCGAAGAAGAGGTTGGGAAGTTCTCACCAACCCCATTCAACAAGTCGGAATTTTAATGGTTCAAGAGTTCTATGCCAATGCATGGATCACCAAGAACCATGATCAAAGTGTGAACCTGGACCCAAAGAATTGGCTAACAATGGTTCGGGGGAAATGCTTAGATTTTAGTCCGAAAAATGTAAGGTTGGCATTCAACTTGCCCATGTTGCAAGGAGATGAACACCCTTACACTAGAAGGGTCAACTTTGATCAAAGGTTGGACCAAGTCCTCATAGACAATTGTGAAGAGGGCACTCAATGGAAGAGAGATTCAAGAGGGAAGCCGGTTCAACTGAGAAGGCATGACCTCAAGCCCGTGGCTAGGGAATGGTTGGAGTTTATCCAACGCTCAATCATTCCCACATGCAACCGGTCCGAAGTTACTATAGACCGGGCCATCATGATTCATAGCATCATGATTGGAGAGGAAGTAGAAGTTCATGAGGTTATAGCCCAAGAGCTTTATAAGGTAGCGGACAAGTCCTCTACTTTGGCAAGGTTAGCCTTTCCTCATCTCATTTGTCACTGGTGGACGAAATTGTGATCAACAATATTGGCTCTTTGGTATGTGCATTTATTAACTCAGCACTTTCTTTCCACAACTCCGTTCAACTAACCAGCAAGTGTACTGTGTCGTCCAAGTAATAAACCTTACGTGAGTAAGGGTCGATCCCACAGAGATTGTTGGTATGAAGCAAGCTATAGTCATCTTGTAAATCCCAGTCAGGTAGAGTCAAATGTAATTGGATTAGATATTTAAAAGATAAATAAAATAAAGGGAGAGAAATACTTATGTAAATTAATAGTGGGAATTTCAGATAAGCGTATGGAAATACTGTGCCCTTTCTTTTTCTACTTTCCTACTTCTTCCTTCAATCCCTCTTACTCCTTTCCATGGCAAGCTGTATGTAGGGCATCACCGTTGTCAATGGCTACATCCCATCCTCTCAATGAAAAAGGTCCAAATGCTCTGTCACAGCACGGCTAATCATCTGTCGGTTCTCAATCCGGTTGGAATAGAATCCATTGATTCTTTTGCGTCTGTCACTAAAGCCCAGCCTTCAGGAGTTTGAAGCTCGTCACAGTCATTCAATTCCGGAATCCTACTCGGAATACCACAGACAAGGTTAGACCTTCCGGATTCCCAAGAATGCCGCCATCAATTCTAGCTTATACCACGAAGATTCTGATTAAGGAATCCAAGAGATATGCACCCGGTCTAAGGTAGAACGAAAGTGATTGTCAGTCACGCGCGTTCATAGGTGAGAATGATGATGAGTGTCACGGATCATCACATTCATCAAGTTGAAGTGAAACGAATATCTTAGAACAGGAATAAATGAAATTTATAGGAAAAGAGTAGTAATTGCATTAAAGCTTGAGGTACAGCAGAGCTCCACACCCTTAATCTATGGTGTGTAGAAACTCCACCGTTAAAAATACATAAGTGAAAGGTTCAAGCATGGCCGAATGGCCAGCCCCCCAAAACGTGATCAATGGCCTCCTAAGATGAATAATGAAACAAAATTGAGACTAAAGATCTAACGTGGTCAAAAGACACTGAATACAATAGTAAAATGTTCTATTTATACTAAACTAGCTACTGGGGTTTACATGAGTAAGTAATTGATGCATAAATCCACTTCCGGGGCCCACTTGGTGTATGTTTGGGCTGAGCTTGATCTATCCACGAGCTGAGGCTTCTTTTGGAGTTGAACGCCAAGTTGTAACGTGTTTTGGGCGTTCAACTCCGGGTCGTGATGTGTTTCTGGCGTTTTACTCCAGACAGCAACATGGAACTGGAGTTGAGCGCCAGTTTACGTCATCCATTCCCGAATAAAGTATGGACTATTAGATATTTCTGGAAAGCTCTGGATGTCTACTTTCTAACGCCTTTGAGAGCGCGCTATTTGGAGTTCTGTAGCTCCAGAAAATTCATTTCGAGTGCAGAGAGGTCAGATTCCAACAGCATCAGCAGTCCTTTGTCAACCTCCTATCAGAGTTTTGCTCAAGTCCCTCAATTTCAACCAAAAATTACCTGAAATCACAGAAAAATACACAAACTCATAGTAAAGTCCAGAAATGTGAATTTAACATAAAAACTAATGAAAACATCCCTAAAAGTAGCTTGAACTTACTAAAAATTACCTAAAAACAATGCCAAAAAGCGTATAAATTATCCGCTCATCAGTCACCTCTGTTATTCAGTTGGAATTGACATAGAGGGAGACATCCTCATTGATGAGGACAAGCCCATCACTAAGAAAAGGATGGAGCAAACAAGAGATCCCACTCATCATGAAATCCCTGAGATGCCTCAAGGGATGCACTTTCCTCCTCAAAACTATTGGGAGCAAATCAACACCTCCCTAGGAGAATTGAGTTCCAACATGGGACAACTAAGTGTGGAGCACCAAGAACATTCCATCCTCCTCCATGAAATTAGAGAAGACCAAAGAATCATGAGAGAGGAGCAACAAAGGCAAGGAAGAGACATTGAGGAGCTCAAGCACTCCATAAGATCTTCAAGAGGAAGAACAAGCCGCCATCACTAAGGTGGACCCGTTCTTTAATCTCCTTGTTCTTTATTTTCCTGTTTTTCAAATTTTATGCTTATGTTTATCTATGTTTGTGTCTTATGATCATTAGTGTCTTAGTGTCTATGCCTTAAAGTTATGAATGTCCAATGAATCCATCACCTTTCTTGAATGAAAAATGTTCTTAATTGAAAAAGAGAAGAATTGCATGAATTTTGAATTTTATAACAGATTAATTATTTTGATGTGGTGGCAATACTTTTGACTTCTGAATTTATGCTTGAACAGTGCATATGCCTTTTGAATTTGTTGTTCATGAATGTTGGCTCTTGAAAGAATGATGAAAAAGGAGACATGTTACTGAGGATCTGAAAAATCATAAAAATGATTATTGAAGCAAGAAAAAGCAGTGAATACAAAAAAAATAAAAAAATAAAAAAAATTTAGAAAAAAAGGGGAAGAGAAAGAAATAAAGTTGTGATCCAAGGCAAAAACAGTGTGCTTAAGAACCCTGGACACCTCTAATTGGGGACTCTAGCAAAGATGAGTCACAATCTGAGAAGCTTCACCCAATTATGTGTCTGTGGCATGTATGTATCCGGTGGTAATACTGGAAGACAGAGTGCTTTGGGCCATGGCCAAGACTCATAAAGTAGCTGTGTTCAAGAATCCTCACACTTAACTAGGAGAATCAATAATACTATCTGGATTCTGAGTTCCTATAGAAGCCAATCATTCTGAATTTCAAATGATAGAATGAGATGCCAAAACTATTCAGAGGCAAAAAGCTAAAAGCCCCGCTCATCTAATTAATACTGATCTTCATAGATGTTTTTGCAATTCATTGCATATCCTCTTCTTTTTATCTTATTTGATTTTCAGTTGCTTGGGGACAAGCAACAATTTAAGTTTGGTGTTGTGATGAGCGGATAATTTATACGCTTTTTGGCATTGTTTTTAGTATGTTTTTAGTATGTTTTAGTTAGTTTTTATTATATTTTTATTAGTTTTTAGTTAAAATTCACTTTTCTGGACTTTACTATGAGTTTGTGTATTTTTCTGTGATTTCAGGTATTTTCTGGCTGAAATTGAGGGACCTGAGCAAAAATCTGATTCAGAGGCTGAAAAGGACTGCAGATGCTGTTGGTTTCTGAAATCCCTGCACTCAAAGTAGATTTTCTGGAGCTACAGAAGCCCAATTGGCGCGCTCTCAATTGTGTTGGAAATTAGACATCCTGGGATTTCCAGCAATGTATAATAGTCCATACTTGCCCGAGATTTGATGGCTCAAACCGGCGTTTCAAATCAGCTCAAAACTGCCCGGCGTTAAACGCCGGAACTGGCACAAGAATGGGAGTTAAACGCCCAAACTGGCACAAAAGCTGGCGTTTAACTCCAAGAAAAGTCTCTACACATGAAAGCTTCAATGCTCAGCCCAAACACACACCAAGTGGGCCCGGAAGTGGATTTTTATGTCATTTACTCATTTCTGTAAACCCTAGGCTACTAGTTCTCTAAATATAGGACCTTTTACTATTGTATTCTCATCTTGGTAGCTATCTTTGAGTAGTCTTATGCTATCTTAGATCATGGGGCTGGCCTCACGGCCATGCCTAGACCTTGTTCTTATGTATTTTTAACGGTGGAGTTTCTACACACCATAGATTAAGGTGTGGAGCTCTGCTGTACCTCGAGTATTAATGCAATTACTATTGTTCTTCTATTCAATTCAGCTTGTTCTTGTTCTAAGATATCACTTGTTCTTCAACTTGATGAATGTGATGATCCGTGACACTCATCATCATTCTCACCTATGAACGTGTGCCTGACAACCACCTCCGTTCTACCTTAGATTGAGTGGATATCTCTTGGATCCCTTAATCGGAATCTTCGTGGTATAAGCTAGAATTGATGGCGGCATTCAAGAGAATCCGGAAGGTCTAAACCTTGTCTGTGGTATTCTGAGTAGGATTCAATGATTGAATGACTGTGACGAGCTTCAAACTCCTGAAGGCTGGGCGTTAGTGACAGACGCAAAAGAATCACTGAGAGGACGGGACTGTAGCCACTGACAACGGTGATGCCCAACATACAGCTTGCCATGGAAAGGAGTAAGAAGGATTGGATGAAGACAGTAGGAAAGCGGAGAGACGGAAGGGACAAAGCATCTCCATACGTTTATCTGAAATTCTCACCAATGAATTACATAAGTATCTCTATCCTTATTTTATGTTTTATTCATAAATCATCCATAACCATTTGAATCCGCCTGACTCAGATTTACAAGATGACCATAGCTTGCTTCATACCAACAATCTCTGTGGGATCGACCCTTACTCGCGTAAGGTTTATTACTTGGATGACCCAGTGCACTTGCTGGTTAGTTGTGCGAAGTTGTGATAAAGAGTTGAGATTGCAATTGAGCGTACTATGTTGATGGCGCCATTGATGATCACAATTTCGTGCACCAGTATTCCTCCTCTGAAGAGGATGAAGATATTACTGAAGAGCAAGTTGCTAAGTACCTTGACGCAATCATGAAGCTGAATGCCAAGTTATTTTGTAATGAGACTTGGGTGGATGAACCCCCTTGCTCACCAATGAACTAAACAATTTGATTAGGCAGATATTACCTCAAAAGAAACAGGATCCTGATAAATTCTTAATTCCCTGTACCATAGGCACCATGACCTTTGAGAAGGCTCTGTGTGACCTAGGGTTAGGCATAAACTTAATGCCACTCTCCGTAATGGAGAAACGGAGAATCTTTGAGGTACAGGCTGCCAAATTCTCATTAGAAATGGCAGATAAATCCATGAAAAAGGCTTATGGACAGGTAGAGGACGTGCTAGTAAAGGTCAAAGGCCTTTACATCCCTACTGATTTCATAATCCTAGACACTGGGAAGGATGAGGATGAATCTATTATCCTTGGAAGACCCTTCCTAGCCACAGCAAAAGCTGTGATTGATGTGGACAAAGGAGAGTTGATCCTTTAATTGAATGAGGACTACCTTGTGTTTAAAACTCAAGGATCTCCCTCTATAACCATGGAGAGGAAGCAAGAAAGGCTTCTCTCAATGCAGAGTCAAACAAAGCCCCCACAGTCAGACTCTAAGTTTGGTGTTGGGAGGTCCCAACAATGCTCTGAACATCTGTGAAGCTCCATGAGAGCTCACTGTCAAGCTATTGACATTAAAGAAGTGCTTATTGGGAGGCAACCCAATTTTATTTATCTATGTTATTTTCTTTTTTTAGGTTGATGATCATGTGGAGTCACAAAAACAACTGCAAAAATTAAAGAAAAATAAAAAACAGCATTAAAAACAGCACACCCTAGAGGAGAAACTTACTGGCGTTTAAACGCCAGTAAGGGTAGCAGAATGGGCGTTTAACGCCCAGTCTGGCACCATTCTGGGCGTTAAACGCTAGAAAGAAGCACCAGACTGGCGTTAAACGCCAGAAAGAAGCAACAAACTGGCGTTTAACGCCAGAAACAAGCAATAGCTTGGCGTTAAACGCCAAGAAATGTGTAAAATCTTGTGTTTAACGCCAGAAACAAGCAGCAGTCTGGCATTAAACGCAAGGATTGCATAATAAAGGCGTTTTGCTCGCCTAAAAGGAGAAGGGATGAGAAATTCTTGACCCCTCGGGATCTGTGGACCACACAGGATCCCCACCTACCCCACCTCTCTCTCTCCCCCTCACTCATCTCTATAACACTCCACCCAAAACACCACTCACCAATCAAATCCTATCATCTTCCCTATATTCTCTTCACCAATCACCTCCATATCTCTTCCCCAAAAACCCCACCTACCTCACTTTCAAATTCAACCACTTTTCCCTCCCAAACCCACCCAATTCCATTTGGCCACTCTCCCTCTCTTTCCCTATAAATACACCTCTTCACTCCTTCATTTTCACACATCACAAACACTCTCCTACCCCCTTGGCCGAACCTCTATCTCCCTCCATCTCCTCAATTTTCTTCTTCTCCCCCTTCTTTCTTTCTTCTTTTGCTCGAGGACGATTAAACCTTTTAAGTTTGGTGTGGTAAAAGTATTGCTTTTTGTTTTTCCATAACCATTTATGGCACCTAAGGTCGGAAAAACCTCTAGAAAGAGGAAAGGAAAGGCAAAAGCTTCCACCTCCGAGTCATAGGAGATGGAGAGATTCATCTCAAAGGTCCATCAAGACCACTTCTATGAAGTTGTGGCAAAGAAAAAGGTGATCCCTATGCAATTCAGCCGGAATTGTCATAGAGGAAGACATCCTCATTGAAGAGGACAAGCCCATCACCAAAAAGAGGATGGAGCAAACAAGAGAGCCCACTCATGGATCTCAACAAAAGCATGAGGAATTCCCTCATCAAGAGATCCCTGAGATGCCTCAAGGGATACATTTTCCTCCACACAACTATTGGGAGCAACTAAGGATAGGAGCACCAAAAGCACTAAGGATGGAGCAACAAAGGCAAGGAAGAGACATAGAGGAGCTTAGGCGTTCCATCGGATCTTCAAGAGGAAGAACTAGCCGCCATCACTAAGGTGGACTCGTTCTTTAATTTTCTTGTTCTTATTTTTCTATTTTCGAATTTGATGCTTTATGTGTTATCCATGTTTGTGTCTTTATTACATGATCATTAGTGTCTAGTGTCTATGCCTTAAAGCTACGAATAATTTCATGAATCCTTCACCTCTCTTAAATGAAAAATGTGCTTAATTACAAAAGAACAAGAAGTACTTGGATTTCAAATTTTATCTTGAAATTAGTTTAATTATTTTGATGTGGTGGCAATACTTTTTGTTTTCTAAATGAATGCTTGAACAGTGCATATTTTTGATAGTGAAGTTTATGAATGTTAAAATTGTTGGCTCTTGAAAGAATGGTGAAAAAGAGAAATGTTATTGATAATCTAAAAAATCATAAAATTGATTCTTGAAGCAAGAAAAAGCAGTGAATAACAAGGCTTGCGAAAAAAATAAGGCAAAAATTAAAAAAAAAAAAGAAAGAAAAAGAAAAAGCAAGCAGAAAAAGCCAATAGCCCTTTAAACCAAAAGGCAAGGGTAAAAAAGATCCAAGGCTTTGAGCATTAATGGATAGAAGGGCCCAAGGAAATAAAATCCGGGCCTAAGAAGCTAAATCAAGTTGTCCCTAACCATGTGCTTGTGTCACGAAGGTCCAAGTGAAAAGCTTGAGACTGAGTGGTTAAAGTCGTGATCCAAAGCAAAAAGAGTGTGCTTAAGAACTCTGGAAACCTCTAATTGGGGACTTTAGCAAAGCTAAGTCACAATCTGAAAAGGTTCACCCAGTTATGTGTCTGTGGCATTTATGTATCTGGTGGTAACACTGGAAAACAAAGTGCTTAGGGCCACGACCAAGACTCATAAAGTAGCTGTGTTCAAGAATCAACGTACCGAACTAGGAGAATCAATAACACTATCTAAAATTCTAAGTTCCTATAGACGCCAATCATTCAGAATTTCAAGGGATAAAGTGAGATGCCAAAACTGTTCAGAGGCAAAAAACTACTAGCTCTGCTCATCTGATTGGGACAAGTTTCATTGATATTGTGAGGTTCATTGTATGTTCTCTTCTTTTTATCCTATTTGATTTTCAGTTGCTTAGGGACAAGCAACAATTTAAGTTTGGTGTTGTGATGAGCGGATAATTTATACGCTTTTTGGCATTATTTTTACATAGTTTTTAGTATGATTTAGTTAGTTTTTAGTATATTTTTATTAGTTTTTAAGCAAAAATCATATTTCTAGACTTTACTATGAGTTTGTGTGTTTTTCTGTGATTTTAGGTATTTTCTGGCTGAGATTGAGGGACCTGAGCAAAAATCTGATTCAGAGGCTGACAAAGGACTGCAGATGCTGTTAGATTCTGACCTCCCTGCACTCGAAGTGGAATTTTTGGAGCTACAGAAGTCCAAATGGCGCGCTCTCAATTTCATTTAAAGTAGACATCCAGGGCTTTCCAGTAATATATAATAGTCCATACTTTGCCCGAGTTTAGATGATGCACACTAGCGTTCAACGCCAGCTTTCTGCCTATTCTGGCGTTAAATGCTAGAAACAAGTTGCAAGCTAGAGTCAAATGCCTCTACACATGGAAGCTTCAATACTCAGCCCAAGCACACACCAAGTGGGCCCGGAAGTGGATTTTTGCATCATTTAATTATTTCTATAACCCTAGTAACTAGTTTAGTATAAATAGAACTTTTTACTATTGTACTCACATCTTTGGACGTTTAGCCCTTAGACCTAGGTCTTGGTTATTCTGGTTCCCTCTCTGGGGCCGAAGCCAATGAACACCATTATCACTTATGTATTTTCAACGGTGGAGTTTCTACACACCATAGATTAAGGTGTGGAGCTCTGCTGTTCCTCGAGGATTAATGCAAAGTACTATTGTACTTCTATTCAATTCATGCTTATTCTTGTTCTAAGATATTCATTCGCACACAAGAACATGATGAATGTGATGATTATGTGACACTCATCACCATTCTCACTTATGAACGCGTGATTGACAACCACTTCCGTTCTATATGAAAACAAGCTTGAATGTATATCTCTTGGGTTTCTAATCAACGATTCACATCGACTCCCCTCTGACAATGGGGCATCTGAATCCGAGATTAGAATCTTCGTGTTAGAGGCTAGAATCCATTGGCAGCATTCCTAAGATCCGAAAAGTCTAAACCTTGTCTGTGGTATTCCGAGTAGGATCTGGGATGGGATGACTGTGACGAGCTTCAAACTCGCGACTGTAGGGCGTAGTGAGAGACGCAAAAGGATAGTAAATCATATTCCTACACGATCGAGAACCAACAGCTGATTAGCCATACAATATCTGTGCATGGTATTTTTCATCCGAGACGAGAAATCTGACAGTTGATTAGCCGTACAGAAACCGTAGAGGACCATTTTCACTGAGAGGACGGGAAGTAGCCATTGACAACAGTGACACCCAACATACAGCTTGCCATGGAAAGGAATATGAAGGAGTATAAAGATAGAGATACTTATGTAAATCATTGGTGGGAATTTCAGATAAGTGTACGAAGATGCTTTATCCCTTTTGAATTTCTGCTTTTCTACTACCTTCATCCAATCCTTCATACTCCTTTCCATGGCAAGCTGTATGTTGGGTGTCACCGTTGTCAATGGCTACTTCCCATCCTCTCAGTGAAAAAGGTCCTCTACAGTTTCCCGCATGGCTAATCAGCTGTTGGTTCTTGATCGTGGAGGTATAGGATTTACTATCCTTTTGCGTCTGTCACCACGCCCTACAGTCGCGAGTTTGAAGCTCGTCACAGTCATCCCATCCCAGATCCTACTCGGAATACCACAGACAAGGTTTAGACTTTTCGGATCTCAAGAATGCTGCCAATGGATTCTAGCTTATACCACGAAGACTCTGATCTCACGGAATGGAAGGCTCTGTTGTCAAGAGAGGCAACCATGCGTTGTGGACCAGGAATCCAAGAGATACACACTCTAGCTTTCGCAGGTAGAACGAAAGTGTTTGTCAGGCACGCGTTCATAAGTGAGAATGGTGATGAGTGTCACAGATCATCACATTCATTAGGTTGAAGTGCGAATGAATATCTTAGAATAAGAATAAGCATGAATTGAATAGAAAATAGTAGTAATTGTATTAATACTCGAGGAACAGCAGAGCTCCACACCCTTAATCTATGGTGTGTAGAAACTCCACCGTTGAAAATACATAAGTACAAGGTCTAGGCATGGCCGAATGGCCAGCCTCCCCAAATGGCATATGAATTCAAAATAAGGGAAAAGACCCGATCCCCAGATCAAGGATGATCAAAAGATGTGAGTACAATAGTAAAAAGTTCTATCTATAATAAACTAGTTAATAGGGTTACAAAATTAAGTAAATAATGCAGAAATCCACTTCTGGGCCCACTTGGTGTGTGCTTGGACTGAGCATTGAAGCTTTCACATGTAGAGGTCTTCCTTGGAGTTAATCACCAGTTTGTAACTTGTTTCTGGCGTTTAACTCTGCTTTGCAACTTGTTTTTGGCTTTTAACGCCAGAATAGGGCAGAAAGCTGGCGTTAAACGCCAGTTTGCATCGTCTAAACTCGGGCAAAGTATGGACTATTATATATTGCTGAAAAGCCCTAGATGTTTACTTTCCAACGCAATTGAGAGCTCACTATTTGGACTTCTGTATCTCCAAAAATTCCACTTCGAGTGCAGGGAGGTCAGAATCCAACAGCATCAGCAGTCCTTTATCAGCCTTTGAATCAGATTTTTGCTCAGGTCCCTCAATTTCAGCCAGAAAATACCTGAAATCATAGAAAAATACATAAACTCATAGTAAAGTCCAGAAATGTGAATTTTTCTTAAAAACTAATAAAAATATACTAAAAACTAATTAAAACATACTAAAAACTATCTAAAAACAATGCCAAAAAGCGTATAAATTATCCGCTCATCAGTCCCCAAGCAAGAAAAGAACTATGCACAAAGAATTCTCTTAATTGGAATATATTGAAGAATTGCTTATGATGCCTTAGTGAGTGAAGTGATTAAGTGACAATGGGATGAACTCCAATTTGTATGCTTATGCGAGGATTCCAATGCTCATTAGTCCTTACATTTTGGAAGTCTTAGATCTTAGGACTTTCATTCAAATGATATTATTGAAGTCTCTTTATAGATTGTCACCTTGAAGTAGCACTTATTTTCTAGCATTTTTCTTTTCTTTTTGTATCTTGGCCTCGACTCTAAGTGTCATGTCTCAAAGCGGCTTTTTAAGATAAGCTTTCAATCAATACTCCCAAACCAGTTGGTCTAAGGTATTAGATGTTGAAGTACCCCTTAGGATCTACTTGCTCAAGCCTCACCCTTTGACACAAATCCACCACAAGCATTTAACTAGGATAATAACTCTTTCAGTTCTTGTTTCTTTCTTTTTCTTCCTAGTAATTGATGCTCAGAGCCTTGGACCTTTTTCTTTATTTTTCTTTTTCTTTTGTTTTCTTTTGTTGATGCTTCTTGGATCAATAGATGTTTGATACTTTCCATAATACTCCTCTAAACTTCATTTCCTATCTATGAGGTCCCATACAAATTTTTACAAATATGCAACCTCAATACACAATCATAAAATCAGAACCTCCACTCCTCTTAATGTTTTACTTGCCCCAAAATTTATAAAATTCTTCAACACTTTCCTTTCAAGAGGATAATTCTCTGTTGCATTTTTAGAGATATTGGGTGCAAGTAAAATTCAAGATGATAGTTATAATGTCACAGCAACATGTTACAAATCAAATATCAAATTATGCTTATTCACAAGGAGTAATCACACATGCATATAAAGGAAATAGAAGACAATCATGTAATTGAATGTATAGGAAACAAATAAGAGAAAAAGAAACTTTACCACCTTGTAGTTCATCTTCATTCTTGTTGTCATTTTCTTCATATTCTTCCCCTTCCCACACCAAGTTTAGAATGATTTCTTATCCTCAAGCAACAATTAAAACAGTGGTGCTGGGATTTATGATGGGTCATGAATGTCTCAAAACAATGAATTGTGAGTAATGCATGTGCTTAAGCAAGCAAGATTAAGGATACAATAAAGGCACAAGAAAGAAAACAGAGACAATGAGATTGCATTAATAAGTGGTGTATGCGTGGTACTTTGTATGAAAAATAAGTGGCAACACCAAACTTAGTGTGACACTTTCATTTTAGAATGATGCAAGTACCCAATGAAGATTGAAAATCAAATTGTTGCATGGCAGCACCAAACTTAGAATGCAATCTGATGAGCGGATAATTTATACGCTTTTTGGCATCGTTTTTAGGTAGTTTTTAGTAAGTTCAAGCTACTTTTAGGGATGTTTTCTTTAGTTTTTATGTTAAATTCACATTTCTGGACTTTACTATGAGTTTGTGTGTTTTTCTGTGATTTCAGGTAATTTCTGACTGAAATTGAGGGATTTGAGCAAAACTCTGAAAAAGGCTAACAAAAGGACTGCTGATGCTGTTGGAATCTGACCTCCCTGCACTCGAAATGGCTTTTCTGGAGCTACCGAACTCCAATTGGCGCGCTCTCAACGGCGTTGGAAAGTAGACATCCAGGGCTTTCCAGCAATATATAATAGTCCATACTTTATTCGGAAATTGACGACGTAACTTGGCGTTGAACGCCAAGTACATGCTGCTGTCTGGAGTTAAACGCCAGAAAAACGTCAGGATCCGGAGTTGAACGCCCAAAACACGTCATAACTCGGAGTTCAACTCCAAGAGAAGCCTCAGCTCATGGATTGATCAAGCTCAGCCCAAACATACACCAAGTGGGCCCCGGAAGTGGATTTATGCATCAATTACTTACTCATGTAAACCCTAGGAGCTAGTTTATTATAAATAGAACATTTAACTATTGTATTAGATGTCTTTTGACCACGTTACATCTTTGGTCTCAGTTTTGTTTTATTCTTCATCCTAAGAGGCTATTGATCACGTTTTAGGGGGCTGGCCATTCGGCCATGCCTGAACCTTTTACTTATGTATTTTCAACGGTGGAGTTTCTGCACACCATAGATTAAGGGTGTGGAGCTCTGCTGTACCTCAAGTATTAATGCAGTTCTATTTTCTTTTATTCAATTCTCTCTTATTCTTATTCCAAGATATTCATTCGCACCCAAGAACATGATGAATGTGATGATTAGATAACCCTCATTATCATTCTCACTTATGAACGCACGTGATTGACAACCACTTCCGTTCTACATGCAACAGAGCTTGAATGTGTATCTCTTAGATTCCCCAACAGAATCTTCGTGGTATAAGTTAGATAGATGGCGGCATTCATGAGAATCCGGAAAGTCTAAATCTTGTCTATGGTATTCCGAGTAGGATTCTAGGATTGAATGACTGTGACGAGCTTCAAACTCCTGAAGGCTGGGCGTGATGACAAGCGCAAAAGAATCAATGGATTCTATTCCAACCTGATTGAGAACCGACAGATGATTAGCCATGTGAGTGACAGCCGCAGAGGACCATTTTCACTGAGAGGATGGGATGTAGCCACTGACAACGGTGATGCCCTACATACAGCTTGCCATGGAAAGGAGTAAGAAGGATTGAGTTGAAGCAGTAGGAGAGCAGGCGTCCTTGAGCCTTACAGTACCTCCATATGCTTATCTGAAATTCCCACCAATGAATCTGCATAAGTGTTCTATCCCTTTTATTATTTCATCTATTTTCTTATTATTAATTTCCAAAACCATAAACAATTTTAATCTGCCTAACTGAGATTTACAAGGTGACCATAGCTTGCTTCATACCAACAATCTCTGTGGGATCGACCCTTACTCACGTAAAGTTTATTACTTGGACGACCCAGTACACTTGCTGGTTAGTTGAACGGAGTTGTGAATTCAACTGGTGCCATAATAATGATTTCATACAAAATAGTTAGAACATTGATCACAATTTCGTCCACCAAGTTTTTGGCGCCGTTGCCGGGGATTGTTCGAGTATGGACAACTGACGGTTCATCTTGTTGCTCAGATTAGGTAATTTTCTTTTCAAAAATCTTTTTCAAAATTTTTCTTTTATTTTTCGTTTTTCTAAACTTTATTTTCGAAAAAATAATAAAAATTCAAAAAAATTCATAAAATCATAAAAATAAAAAAAATTATTTTGTGTTTCTTGTTTGAGTCTTGAGTCAATTTTTAAGTTTGGTGTCAATTGCATGCTTTAAAAATTTTTCTTGCATTTTTTCGAAAATCCCATGCATTCATAGTGTTCTTCATGATCTTCAAGTTGTTCTTGATAAGTCCTCTTGTTTGATCTTGATATTTTCTTGTTTTGTGTTGTTTGTTATTTTTCATATGCATTTTTTGTTTATTAGAGTCCATGCATTAAAGATTTCTAAGTTTGGTGTCTTGCATGTTTTCTTTGCATAAAAAATTTTTTCAAAATTATGTTCTTGATGTTCATCATGATCTTCAAAGTGTTCTTGGTGTTCATCTTGACATTCATAACATTCTTGCATGCATTCATGGTTTTGATCTAAAAATTTCATGCATTGAGTATTTTTGTTGTTTTTCTCTCTCATAATTAAAAATTCAAAAATCAAAAAAATATCTTTTCCTTATTTCCCTCCAAATTTTCGAAATTTTGGGTTGACCTGGTCAAAAATTTTCAAAATTAGTTGTTTCTTACAAGTCAAGTCAAAATTTCAATTTTAAAAATCTTATCTTTTCAAAATATTTTTCAAAAATCATATCTTTTTCATTTTTTTATAATTTTCGAAAATTTCAAAAATATTTTCCTTATCTTTACACCATATTTTCGAAATTACACTAACAATTAATGTGATTGATTCAAAAATTTGAAGTTTGTTACTTTCTTGTTAAGAAAGGTTCAATCTTTAAGTTCTAGGATCTTATCTTGTAGTTTCTTGTTAGTTAAGTCATTTTAAAAATTAAATCTTTTTCAAAATATCTTTTTCTTAAAATTTTTATCTTATCTTTTTATCTTATCCTTTTCAAAATTTTCATCTTTTTCAAAATTTGATTTCAAAATATCTTATCTAACTCACTATCTTTTTATCTTTTTCAAATTTGATTTCAAATCTTTTTCAATTAACTAACTAACTTCTTGTTTGTTTCTTATCTTTTTCAAAACCACCTAACTACCTTTCCCTCTCTAATTTTCGAAAATATCTCATCCCTTTTTCAAAAATTCTTTTTAATTAACTAATTGTTTTCATGTTTTAATTTTAATTACATTTTATCTCTAATTTTCGAAAATCACTAACCTCTTTTTCAAAAATTATTTTCAAAATTCCCTTCTCTTTTCTTCTTCTATTTAATTATTTAATTACTAACACCTCTCTTCACCTCTCTTCATCCAAAAAATCCGAATCACCTTCTTCATTCTTCTACCCCTTTTTTTTTCTACTAACATAAAGGAATCTCTATACTGTGACATAGAGGATTCCTCTTTCTTTTCTTGTTCTCTTCTCTTTCATATGAGTAGGAACAGGGATAAAGGCACTCTTGTTGAAATTGATCCAGAACCTGAAAGGACTCTGAAGAGAAAATTAAGAGAAGCTAAATTGCAACAATCCAGAAGCAACCTTTTAGAAATTTTCGAACAAGAGAAGGAGATGGCAGCCGAAAATAATAATAATGCAAGGAGGATGCTTGGTGACTTCACAAAGCCAACGTCCAAGTTTGATGGAAGAAGCATCTCCATTCCTGCCATTGGAGCCAATAACTTTGAGCTGAAATCTCAGCTAGTTGCATTAATGCAACAAAACTACAAGTTTTATGGACTTCCATCTGAAGATCCTTATCAGTTTTTGACTGAGTTCTTGCAGATCTGTGAGTCTGTAAAGACGAATGGAGTTGATCCTGAAGTCTACAGACTCATGCTTTTCCCTTTTGCTGTAAGAGACAGAGCTAGAATATAGTTGGATTCACAACCCAAGGATAGCCTGGACTCATGGGATAAGCTAGTCACTGCCTTCTTGGATAAATTCTTTCCTCCTCAAAAACTGAGCAAGCTGAGAGTGGATGTTCAAACTTTCAAACAAAAAGATGGTGAATCCCTCTATGAAGCTTGGGAAAGATACAAGCAGCTGACCAAAAGATGTCCATCTGACATGTTTTCAGAATGGACCATATTAGATATATTCTATTATGGTCTTTCTGAATTTTCAAAAATGTCATTGGACCATTCTGCAGGTGGATCTATTCACCTGAAGAAAACGCCTGAAGAGGCTCAAGAGCTCATTGACATGGTTGCAAATAACCAGTTCATGTACACTTCTGAGAGGAATTCCGTGAACAATGGGATACCTCAGAAGAAAGGAGTTCTTGAAATTGATACTCTGAATGCCATATTGGCTCAAAACAAAGTGTTGACTCAACAGGTCAACATGATCTCTCAAAATCTGAATGGATTGCAACATGCATCCAACAGTACTAGAGAGGCAGCTTCTGAAGAAGCTTATGATCCTGAGAACCCTGCCATGGCAAAGGTTAATTACATGGGTGAATCTTATGGAAACACCTATAACTCATCATGGAGAAATCATCCAAATTTCTCATGGAAGGATCAACAAAAACCTCAACAAGGTTTTAACAATGGTGGACGCAACAGGCTGGGCAATAGCAAGCCATATCCATCATCTTCTCAGCAACAGACAGAGAATTCTGAACAAAACACCTCTAATTTAGCCAATGTAGTTTCTGATCTGTCAAAGGCCACTTTCAGTTTCATGAGTGAAACAAGATCCTCAATTAGAAATCTGGAGGCACAAGTGGGCCAGCTGAGTAAGAAAGTCATTGAAACTCCTCCCAGTACTCTCCCAAGTAATACAGAAGAGAATCCAAAAGGAGAGTGCAAGGCCATTGACATAGTCAATATGGCCGAATGCACAAGGGAGGAGGAGGACGAAAATCCTAGTGAGAAAGACCTCCTAGGACGTCCCACAAGCAAGAAGGAGTTTACTATTGAGGATCCAAAGGAATCTGAGGCTCATACAGAGACCATAGAGATTCCATTAAATCTTCTTCTACCATTCATGAGCTCTGAATACTATTCTTCCTCTGAAGAGGATAAAGACGTGACTGGAGAGCAAGTTGCTCAATATTTAGGAGCTATCATGAAGCTGAATGCCAAGTTATTTGGTAATGAGATTTGGGAAAGTGAACCTCCCTTGCTCATTAATGAACTGGATACTTGGATTCAGAAAATTCTACCTCAAAAGAAATAAGATCCAGGCAAGTTCTTAATACCTTGTACCATAGGCACCATGATCTTTGAAAAAGCTCTGTGTGATCTGGGGTCAGGGATAAATCTTATGCCACTCTCTGTAATGGAGAAGCTGGGGATCATTGAGGTACAACCTGCCTTGTTCTCATTACAACTGGCAGACAAGTCATTGAGATAGGCCTATGGAATAGTAGAGGACGTGCTAGTAAAGGTTGAAGGCCTTTACATCCCTGCTGATTTCATAATCTTAGACACTAGGAAGGAAGAGGATGATTGCATCATCCTTGGAAGACCTTTCCTAGCCACAGCAGGAGCTGTGATAGATGTCAACAGAGGGAAATTAGTCCTTCAATTGAATGGGGACTACCTTGTGTTTAAGGCACATGGCCATCCCTCTGTGACAAAAGAGAGTAAGCATGAAGAGCTTCTCTCAGTTCAGAGTCAAGAAAAACCCACACAGTCAAACTCTAAGTTTGGTGTTGTGAGGCCACAACCAAACTCTAAGTTTGGTGTTAAGATCCCATATCCAAACTCTAAGTTTGGTGTGGACAACTATACAACATTGACCTGATCACCTTGTGGCTCCATGAGAGCCACTGTCAAGCTATTGACATTAAAGAAGCGCTTGTTGGGAGGCAACCCAATTTTATTTATCTAATTTCTATTTTATTTTATTTTATTGTTATTTTGTGTTTTATTAGGTACATGATCATGAGGAGTCACGAAAAAATCATAAAAATTAAAAACAGAATCAAAAACAGCAGAAGAAAAAAATTTCACTCTGGAGGGCGCACAGGCTGGCGTTCAACGCCAGTAAGGTGCATCTGGCTGGCGTTCAACGCCAGAACAGAGCATCATTCTGGCGCTGAATGCCAGAAACAAGCAACATCCTGGCGCTGAACGCCAGGAATGTGCCCAGAGAGGAAAAACTGGCGCTGAACGCCAGTAACAAGCATGAAACTGGCGTTCAACGCCAGAAACATGCTTTACATGGGCGTTGAACGCCCAGAATGTGCACCAATGGGCGTTTAAACGCCAGAATGATGCACGAAGGCATTTTACATGCCTATTTGGTGCAGGGATGGAATTCCTTGATACCCCAGGATCTGTGGACCCCACAGGATCACCTCAGGATCTGTGGACCCCACAGGATCCCCACCTAACATACTCCCACCTTACCTTTTAATCCTAATCACACTCTCCTAATCCAACTCCACTCTTCCCCATGTCACACTTCCCAACACCTTTCACCAATCACCTCAACTCCTCTTCCCAATTACCCCATTCACCACTCACATCCACCCACTCTTCCCCATAAACCCCACCTACCTTCAAAAATTCAAACCAATTTCCCTCCCATTCCCACCCAAATGGCCGAACTTACCTTCCCCCCTTTCCCTATAAATACCCTTTCATTCTACTTCATTTTCACACAACACAACCCCTCCTTCTTCACCTAAAGCCGAAACTACCTCTCTCCCTCTCTACCATATTTTCTTCTTCTTCTTCTTCTCTTCTTTCTTTTATTGCTCGAGGGCGAGCAATATTTTAAGTTTGGTGTGGTAAAAGCATAAGCTTTTTTTTGTTTTTCCATTACCAATGGCACCTAAGGCCGGAGTATCCTCTAGAAAAGGAAAAGGGAAGACAAAAGCTTCCACCTCCGAGTCATGGGAGATGGAAAGATTCATCTCCAAGAGCCATCAAGACCACTTCTATGATGTTGTGGCAAAGAAGAAGGTGATCCCTGAGGTCCCTTTCAAGCTCAAGAAGAATGAGTATCCGGAGATCCGACATGAAGTTCAAAGAAGAGGTTGGGAAGTCTTAACCAACCCCATGCAACAAGTCGGAATCTTAATGGTTCAAGAGTTCTATGCCAATGCATGGATCACTAGGAACCATGACCAAGGTATGAACCCAAGTCCAAAGAATTATCTCACAATGGTTAGGGGAAATACTTGGATTTCAGTCCGGAAAATGTAAGGTTGGCATTCCACTTGCCTATGATGCAAGGTGATGAACGCCCCTACACTAAAAGGGTCAACTTTGATCAAAGGTTGGACCAAGTCCTTATGGACATTTGTGTGGAAGGAGCTCAGTGGAAAAGAGACTCCAAAGGCAAGCCAGTCCAACTAAGAAGACTGGACCTCAAGCCTATAGCTAGAGAATGGTTGGAGTTCATTCAACGCTCCATCATTCCTACTAGTAACCGATCTGAAGTTACTGTGGATCGGGCCATCATGATTCATAGCATCATGATTGGAGAGGAAGTAGAAGTTCATGAGGTCATCTCCAATGAAATCTACAAAATAGCCGACAAGCCCTCACCTATGGCACGGCTAGCTTTTCCTCACCTTATTTGCCATCTATGTTACTCAGCTGGAGTTATCATAGAAGGAGATGTCTCCATTGAAGAAGACAAGCCCATCACCAAGAAAAGGATGGAGCAAGCAAGAGAAGCTCCTCACGGCCCTCAAGAGGTGCATGAGGAAGTTCATCATCAAGAAATCCCTGAGATACCTCAAGGGATGCACTTTCCTCCAAACAACTATTGGGAACAACTCAACACTTCTTTAGAAGGATTGAGTCACAATGTGGAACAATTAAGGGTGGAACATCATGAGCACTCCATCATTCTCCAAGAAATAAGAGAAGATCAAAGAGCAATGAGGGAGGAGCAACAAAGGCAAGGAAGGGACATAGAAGAGCTAAAGAACATCATTGGTCCTTCAAGAAGAAGACGCCACTAAAGGTGGATTCATTCCTTGCCCTTTATTTCTTTCTGTTTTCGGTTTTTAGTATTGTGTTTATCTATGTTTTGTGTCTTTATTTCATGATCATTAGTATGTAACCATGCCTTAAAGCTATGAATAAATCCCATTAATCCTTCACTTCTCTTAAAAGAAAAATGTTTTAATTCAAAAGAACAAGAAATACATAAATTTCAAAAATAGCTCTTGAATTTAATTTAATTATATTGATGTGGTGACAATACTTTTTGTTTTCTGAATGAATGCTTGAACAGTGCATATGTCTTTTGATCTTGTTGTTTATGAATGTTAAAATTGTTGGCTCTTGAAAGAATGATGAACAAAGAGAAATGTTATTGATAATCTGAAAAATCATGAAATTGATTCTTGAAGCAAGAAAAAGCAGTGAAAAAGAAGAAGCATTCGAAAAAAAAAAGAAAAAAAAAAGAGAGAATATAGAAAAAGAAGGAGCAGTAGAAAAAGCCAATAGCCCTTAAAACCAAAAGGCAAGGGTAAAAAGGATCCAAGGCTTTGAGCATCAATGGATAGGAGGGCCCAAGGAAATAAAATCCAGGCCTAAGCGGCTAAATCAAGCTGTCCCTAACCATGTGCTTGTGTCATGAAGGTCCAAGTAAAAAGCTTGAGACTAAGTGGTTAAAGTCGTGATCCAAGGCAAAAGAGTGTGCTTAAGAGCTCTGGACACCACTAACTGGGGACTTTAGCAAAGCTAAGTCACAATCTGAAAAGGTTCACCCAGTTATGTGTCTGTGGCATTTATGTATCCGGTGGTAATACTGGAAAACAAAGTGCTTAGGGCCACAGCCAAGACTCATAAGTAGCTGTGTTCAAGAATCAACATGCTTAACTAGGAAAGTCAATAACACTATCCAAAATTCTAAGTTCCTAAGAGACGCCAATCACTCTAAACTACAAAGGAAAAAGTGAGATGCCAAAACTGTTCAGAGGCAAAAAGCTACAAGTCCCGCTCATCTAATTATAATTAATATTCATTAATATTCTGGAATTTATAGTATATTCTCTTCTTTTTATCCTATTTGATTTTCAGTTGCTTGGGGACAAGCAACAATTTAAGTTTGGTGTTGTGATGAGCGGATAATTTATACGCTTTTTGGCATCGTTTTTAGGTAGTTTTTAGTAAGTTCAAGCTACTTTTAGGGATGTTTTCTTTAGTTTTTATGTTAAATTCACATTTCTGGACTTTACTATGAGTTTGTATGTTTTTCTGTGATTTCAGGTAATTTCTGACTGAAATTGAGGGATTTGAGCAAAACTCTGAAAAAGGCTAACAAAAGGACTGCTGATGCTGTTGGAATCTGACCTCCCTGCACTCGAAATGGATTTTCTGGAGCTACAAAACTTCAATTGGCGCGATCTCAACGGCGTTGGAAAGTAGACATACAGGGCTTTCCAGCAATATATAATAGTCCATACTTTATTCGGAAATTGACGACATAACTTGGCGTTGAACGCCAAGTACATGCTGCTGTCTGGAGTTAAACGCCAGAAAAACGTCAGGATCCGGAGTTGAACGCCCAAAACACGTCATAACTCGGAGTTCAACTCCAAGAGAAGCCTCAGCTCGTGGATTGATCAAGCTCAGCCCAAACATACACCAAGTGGGCCCCGGAAGTGGATTTATGCATCAATTACTTACTCATGTAAACCCTAGGAGCTAGTTTATTATAAATAGAACATTTAACTATTGTATTAGATGTCTTTTGACCACGTTACATCTTTGGTCTCAGTTTTGTTTTATTCTTCATCCTAAGAGGCTATTGATCACGTTTTAGGGGGCTGGCCATTCGGCCATGCCTGAACCTTTTACTTATGTATTTTCAACGGTAGAGTTTCTGCACACCATAGATTAAGGGTGTGGAGCTCTGCTGTACCTCAAGTATTAATGCAGTTCTATTTTCTTTTATTCAATTCTCTCTTATTCTTATTCCAAGATATTCATTCGCACCCAAGAACATGATGAATTTGATGATTAGATAACCCTCATTATCATTCTCACTTATGAACGCACGTGATTGACAACCACTTCCGTTCTACATGTAACAGAGCTTGAATGTGTATCTCTTAGATTCCCCAACAGAATCTTCGTGGTATAAGTTAGATAGATGGCGGCATTCATGAGAATCCGGAAAGTCTAAACCTTGTCTATGGTATTCCGAGTAGGATTCTAGGATTGAATGACTGTGACGAGCTTCAAACTCCTGAAGGCTGGGCGTGATGACAAGCGCAAAAGAATCAATGGATTCTATTCCAACCTGATTGAGAACCGACAGATGATTAGCCATGCGAGTGACAGCCGCAGAGGACCATTTTCACTGAGAGGATGGGATGTAGCCACTGACAACGGTGATGCCCTACATACAGCTTGCCATGGAAAGGAGTAAGAAGGATTGAGTTGAAGCAGTAGGAGAGCAGGCGTCCTTGAGCCTTACAGTACCTCCATATGCTTATCTGAAATTCCCACCAATGAATCTGCATAAGTGTTCTATCCCTTTTATTATTTCATCTATTTTCTTATTATTAATTTCCAAAACCATAAACAATTTTAATCTGCCTAACTGAGATTTACAAGGTGACCATAGCTTGCTTCATACCAACAATCTCTGTGGGATCGACCCTTACTCACGTAAGGTTTATTACTTGGACGACCCAGTACACTTGCTGGTTAGTTGAACGGAGTTGTGAATTCAACTGGTGCCATAATAATGATTTCATACAAAATAGTTAGAACATTGATCACAATTTCGTCCACCACAATCACATGCCAAATTATTTGAAAATAAACCAAGCAAAGAAAGAAAATGTTGCCTACGGTTAGGTTGCCTCCCAACAAGCACTCTTTTAATGTCATTAGCTTGACATGTTGTTCATGACTTTCTTCCTCTTCTTCCAGTTGGTTAAGAGGAATGACCTCAATGAGAAAGAAGAGCAAGTTGGTGTCCCCTGTTTTGCCCTTTTTTCCAGCAAGCTTTCTTTTGTTATTGGCTTGAATGAACTTGCTTGTTTGGGTATGGGTGGGATTGTTTTTGGTTGACTTTTTCTTCTTCATGGATATTGTCCTTCTTATCTTGGTCACGATCCTCCTTTTAGTGCTTGTCTTCGTTGCCTTCACATCTTTGATATCAAGACTTGGGTGTTATGTGATTGTTGGAGCATCCTCTTCATCAAGAGCTTTTTGAATTGGTGGTTCAATGAATTCACCCTTTATGTAACTCTCTGTTTCATTGGAGTGTGGACTCCCTTGATTGACTTCCTCCCTTTCTTCTGCATGATTTTGCATTGAGTCTTTTGGGAGTGAGTTTGCGTGTTGCGTTGTAAACTTAAGTAGCCTCTGTGGATATGGGGCCTGATGGTGTTTTTGTGGAAAACAAATTTCCAAACACATAGATCTAACCGGCAAGTATACCGAGTCGCATCAAGTAGTAAAACTCACTTAGAGTGAGGTCGATCCCACGAGGATTGATGGATCAAGCAACTTTAGTGGGTGATTAGTTTAGTCAAGTTAACATTGAAGTGAATTGTGTGAAGTTGATCAACAGAAAGTAAATTGCAGGAATGATAAAGTGCAGAAAGTAAAATTGGACAGAAACTTAAAGAGCAAGAAATGTAAATTACAAAGAACTTAAATGACAAGAAATGTAAATTTCATAAAATGTAAAGGGGCTGGGGGTTGGAAAGTAAAGAAAGCAGTAAATCAGTAACTTAGAGCAATTGCAGAAAATGTAAAGTTGCAGGGAATGTAAACCAAGATCACAGCAAACATCAAGTGTAAAATGCAGAGGAACAGGAAGATCTAAACTGCAATGAAAGTAAATTTGGAAGCAAAGGGAGTAGAAAGAAATGAGAACAGAAGATTAAACTCAAGCTCAATGGGAATTGAATTGTGAAATTTGCAGAAAGGAAAACTTGTAGAAGAAGGAAAATGAAGTAGAGAAGAAAAGAAAACTCAAATATGATTTTTAATTCTCAAATTCAACAAGGAAAATTAAAAGAGAGAGAGCTATTCTATCCTACTCCTATTGCTCCCTAGTGGAGCCAGCATTTTTTTATGAAAATGAGAATGATGCCTTTATATAGGCTTTTTACAAAATAAAATGAAATCGAAATGAAAAACAAATTAAATGAAAATCCTAATTCTAGCTTGTTCTTGTGCCTTTTAGTGATGATAATGGGTTTAGCTTGCTTTGGACTTGAGGAGAAATGGGTTTGGTTGGCCTTGATTCAATTTGGTGAGGAATTGAATTTAAATAGAATTTTGGTTGAATTTTGGCCCATGAGTGTTTGCTCCCAGTAGAGTGCTCTGCTCTTGTGGGGAGCGGAGGATTGAGGCTTGTCTTTGGCCTCTTTGTTGCGTGCCAAGTTGGGTGCCTTAGGATAGCGCTCTGCTCTTGTGGGGAGCGGAGCATTGCTGCTTGTGGTGTGTCTTGTGCGCACACCAAGTCCTCCTGGCCGTGTCATGATGCGCATTGTACCAAGGAGTAGCGCTCTGCTCTCCTTGTGATCGGAGCATTGGTGTTTCTAAGGGGAGGTCCCTAGTTCAAGCCTTGGTGAAAGCATTTGGGGAGAGATTTTCCTTGAATTTTCATGAAGAGAGCACGACAATGCTCTCTCCAAGAGCGGAGCATTATGCTTTGGAGTGAGGCTCCAGCTTCGAACCTTGGTCGAAGCATTGGCTGATTTTTTTTGCTTATTTTTTGTCCTTAAAGATGCCTTCCACTCGTGCCTCAATTTCATGCCAAATATGAATTGCTATATATCGTTGGAAAGCTCTAAATGTCAGCTTTCCAACGCAACTAGAAGCACATCAATCGGACGTCTGTAGCTCAAGTTATAGCTCTTTGAAGGAGGCATGGTCATGCTGTGAGCTCCCCAAATTTAACTTAGCGAAAATTTGCTTCCTACCTCACTTTTTGCATCACGATAATGCTCCGCTCTTGGCAAGAGCGGAGCTTTGTGTGCTGATTGCCTATTCTTCTTTAATTTGGTCATGGGCCACGCTTTTAAAAGCGTGGCCTAAGGCTCCAAAGTGTGCTCCAACTTCAAAGTGTTTCCCAAAGCTCTTTTTTCTCCTTTTTAGCTTATTTTGTGCTTCTTTGCTTCTTTTTCTTCTTATTTCCTACAAGATTTATAAAATTAAAAGATCAAGAAAATATATCATTTAAGCACAAAAGCATTCAATATTTAAGCACAAATCATCAATTTCTTGTATGAAAAAGCATAGAAAAACATGACATGGTGACATGTCATCACAACACCAAACTTAAACCTTGCTTGTCCCCAAGCAAGAAAAAGAATCATGCATTAAAGATTGATAATCCAAGGTAAGAAGAATAGCAACTCAATGTTCATGGTTAGCTAGTTTTCTAAGCATGCTACAATCACAAAAGAGATGTAAATGATTGATGTTTCTATCTAGCTCAATTTATGAAATCTTTCTGTTATATTTCTTCCTTGAAACAAGCTTTTGATTTTCTTATTAGCTTCTCATTTTGGGTGCTTTTCCCCATGAGTTGATAACAAAGCTACGACTTCTAAATGCTTTGTTTTCAAGTATTACCACTTGATACATAAGCACCACAAACATTTAATTAGAGGACTTCATTAAGCTCATTTTTCTTTTCTTTTCTTGACTCTCTAATCATTGATGCCCAGAGCCTTAAGCTTTGAGGGAGTGCTTTTGCACTTGAGCCTAACCTTGACTTCTAAGTGTTTTGTTTTCAAGCATTTTACTTGATACATAAACACCACAAGTACTAGCAAATAAATTGCCATTGGTACTCAGAGCCTTCAGCTTTCTCATTCTTTCCCTTTTTCTTTCTTGCTTTATTTGCATTTACTTCCTTCAAGGTTTTCATGATTTCAAAAGATTTCACAAAATGTCCTAGATAAAAACTTCAATTAAATAAAATCCAATGCAATTGAGCAACAATTAATCATACTAGCTTTCCAATACTTATATGCACATGCTAAAATCTTCTTTAATTCCTTGTTTGTTTATGATCATGATGCTTTATTGCTTTTGAACTCACAAAACTCAAGTTGGTAGTCATAATGCTACAGCAACATGTTACAAATCAAGATTCAAGCTATGCTTATTCATACCACACATGCATACAGAGAATATAAAGACAATCATGCAAAATAAAGTGCTGGAAACAAAGGAGAGAAAAAAGAACTTTACAACCTTGTAGTCCATCTTCTCTATTGTTGTCATTTTCCTCTTATTCTTCCCTTTCTCTTGCCAAACTCAGAATGCTTGCTCATCCTCAAGCAACAATTAGAACAATGGCTATGGGGCTAAGTTGGATCGTGAATGTCTTATACAATGAAATGTTAGTAGCACATGTGTTTTAAGCAAGCAAAATTAAAGATAATAATCAAGGCACAAGAGACAGAGACATTGTGATTGCAAACTTAAGAAGGTGAGCACAATACATTGCATAAAAGATAAGTGGCACACCAAACTTAGTGTGACACTTTCACTTGGAATTAATGCAAGTATCTTGAAAGAATTGGAACCAAATTTTGTTGCATAGCAACACTAAACTTAGAATGCAATCATATATCAATTTTATTTAAAACAAAACTAAATGAAACTGTTGTATGTTAAATACAATCACCAAGCCAAGAATCTGTCATGAATAAAGCTCTCTTGGTAATGTATTAACAAACACAGTAAATAAAAGGAAGCATTTAAGACAAGGAAATGACTAAAAACAAAGAGAAAACTAAAATTGTCTAACTAAAAGAAAGATAACAGTGTAAAGAACATTATGATTATGCAAACAAGTGGTGTTGCTGAATGATTTGCATAGAAAAATAAGTGACACACCAAACTTAGAATCTTGGTGTGTCACTTTCATTTTTGATTTGATGCAATCATCCAAAAAGATTGAAAACAATTTGTTGCAAGGCAACACCAAACTTAGAAGGTAACCATATGCCAATTTATTGAATTTAAACAAAGCAAAGAAAGAAAACAAAGTAGAGAAGAAATGTTACCTACGGTTGGGTTACCTCCCAACAAGTGCTCTTTTAGTGTCATTAGCTTGACATGTTGTTCTTCACTTTCTTCCTCTTCTTCCAGTTTGTTAAGAGGAATGACCTCAAAGGAGGGAAAGATTCAGCTAGTGTCCCTTGTCTTGGCCTTTCCTCAGCAAGCTTCCTTTTGCAAATGGCTTGATTGATCTTGCTTGCTGGATTAGGGACAGAATTGGTGTTCTTGCTAGTTGCCTTCACTTCTTTGGATTCAAGACTTGGTTGCTGTGTGATTATTGGAGTTTTGTATTCATCCAAAGCCTTTTGAATTGGTGGTTCCATGAACTTTTCCTCTATGTACTTCTCTGCTTCACTTGAGTTTGGAATTCTTTAGTTGTCTTTCTCACTTTCTTGCTCTTTCACTTCCTCCCTTGCACTCAATATTTGACTTAATAGCTTTTTCATTGAGGAGGTTTGTTGATCTTTTCAACATTTCTTCATCTCCTCTTCATATCTTTCAATCATGGATTCAATTGTTGAGCCATTTTGTTTCAGGGAAGTTTGAGAGAGTTGTGAATTTTCATGTTCCTTTGTCACCTCAAGTCCAGTTTCGTTTTCAACCACCTCATTCTTCATTGAAAGTTCACTTGATGCAGTAGCCTCCTCATTTTGCTCTTCTACTTTATCCTTCACATCCATCAGTTGGTCTTTATTTTCCTTGCTTAGTAGTTCTAAGCGTTTCTCTGTGTCTTCCAATTGCTCATCCGTCTCCTGAGAAATGATTTCTTGTTCTCCCCAGGATTGTTGTTGTTTCTCCACAAGTCTATTGAACCTGGACTCAAGCATTGAGAGTCTTTGACTCGTGGAAGTTTGTGTTGGTTGTGAGTCTTGGGATGGATTTTGTGTTGAGGCATAGTCAAGTGATGAAGAATTGTCCAAGTATGCTCTGACAACACGATCAAGTGATAATGTCCTTGAATAATTAGAATGTGGATCATTGCATTTCCCTTCCCAGCCATCATTTGTGTACGTGCCTTCACAGTATGAGTCACTTTGTGGCTTTGGGAAATGTTTATATTCTTTCAATTCTTGGTGATATTCCCAACCACCATTAGAATAATGACTTGAATCATTTTGTGGTGGTGAGAAATATCCCATATGATTATCTTGTTCATCTTGTGGCTTTGAAGTGCATCTCCATGGATTGGAGTGCTTAGAATCTATAAATTCTTGGTGATATTTCCAGCCACCATTAGAGATTTATGATGGTGGGTGATATCCCAGAAAATTTGTTTGATCACAAGATGAGTTGAACTCCATTTGAATTTTGTAAAACACAACACCAATGAAAATTGAACTTCATGTCTCAGAGAAGAACTTCTGAGTGAGGCAATAACTCAAACACCTTGATTTCAATTTAGAACAGAGAACAAAAACAAACAAAATGCCTGATCTAGACTTCTTACCCACTTAATCATTGTTGATCTAAATCAATCCCCAGCAACGGTGCCAAAAACTTGATGGTGTTTTTGTAGAAAATGAATTTCCAAACACATAGATCTAACCGGCAAGTATACCGGGTCGCATCAAGTAGTAAAACTCACTTAGAGTGAGGTCGATCCCACGAGGATTGATGGATCAAGCAACTTTAGTGGGTGATTAGTTTAGTCAAGCTAACAATAAAGTGAATTGTGTGAAGTTGATCAACAGAAAGTAAATTGCAGGAATGATAAAGTGCAGAAAGTAAAATTGGACAGAAACTTAAAGAGCAAGAAATGTAAATTGCAAAGAACTTAAATGACAAGAAATGTAAATTGCATGAAATGTAAAGGGGCTGGGGGTTGGAAAGTAAAGAAAGCAGTAAATCAATAACTTAGAGCAATTGCAGAAAATGTAAAGTTGCAGGGAATGTAAACCAAGATCACAGCAAACATCAAGTGTAAAATGCAGAGGAACAGGAAGATCTAAACTGCAATGAAAGTAAATTTGGAAGAAAAGGGAGTAGAAAGCAATGAGAACAGAAGATTAAACTCAAGCTCAATGGGAATTGAATTGTGAAATTTGTAGAAACGAAAACTTGCAGAAGAAGGAAAATGAAGCAGAGAAGAAAAGAAAACTCAAATGTGATTTTTATTTCTCAAATTCAACAAGGAAAATTAAAAGAAAGAGAGCTATTCTATCCTACTCCTATTGCTCCCTAGTGGAGCCAGCCTTTTTTTATGAAAATGAGAATGATGCCTTTATATAGGCTTTTTACAAAATAAAATGAAATTGAAATGAAAAACAAATTAAATGAAAATCCTAATTCTAGCTTGTTCTTGTGCCTTTTAGTGATGATAATGGGCTTAGCTTGCTTTGGATTTGAGGAGAAATGGGTTTGGTTGGCCTTGATTCAATTCGGTGAGGAATTGAATTTAAATGGAATTTTGATTGAATTTTCGCCCATGAGTGTTTGCTCCGAGTAGAGTGCTCTGCTCTTGTGGGGAGCGGAGCATTGAGGCTTATCTTTGGCCTCTTTGTTGCGTGCCAAGTTGGGTGCCTTAGGATAGCGCTCTGCTCTTGTGGGGAGCGTAGAATTGCTACTTGTGGTGTGTCTTGTGCGCACACCAAGTCCTCCTGGCCGTGTCATGATGCGCATTGCACCAAGGAGTAGCGCTCTGCTCTCCTTGTGAGCGGAGCATTGGTGCTTCCAAGGGGAGGTCCCTGGTTCAAGCCTTGGTGAAAGCATTTGGGGAGAGATTTTCCTTGAATTTTCATGAAGAGAGCACGACAATGCTCTCTCCAAGAGCGGAGCATTATGCTTTGGAGTGAGGCTCCAGCTTCGAACCTTGGTGGAAGCATTGGCTGATTTTTTTTTTTTGCTTATTTTTGGTCCTTAAAGATGCCTTTCACTCGTGCCTCAATTTCATGCCAAATATGGATTGCTATATATCGTTGGAAAGTTCTGAATGTCAGCTTTCCAACGCAACTGGAAGCACATCAATCTGACGTCTGTAGCTCAAGTTATAGCCCTTTGAAGAAGGCATGGTCATGCTGTGAGCGCCCCAAATTTAACTTAGCGAAAATTTGCTTCCAACCTCACTTTTTGCATCACGATAATGCTCCGCTCTTGGCTAGAGCGGAGCTTTGTGTGCTGATTGCCTATTCTTATTTAATTTGGTCATGGGCCACGTTTTTAAAAGCGTGGCCTAAGGCTCCAAAGTGTGCTCCAATTTCAAAGTGTTCCCCAAAGCTCTTTTTTTCTCCTTTTTAGCTTATTTTGTGCTTCTTTTTCTTCTTATTTCCTACAAGATTTATAAAATTAAAAGATCAATAAAATATATCATTTAAGCACAAAAGCATTCAATATTTAAACACAAATCATCAATTTCTTGTATGAAAAAGTATAGAAAAACATGACATGGTGACATGTCATCAGGGCCCTAGGCTTATATACTCTCACAACCTCCTCCTTCTTCATTAGAATCTCACTTGATATGGGTGCCTCTTTTTTTTGTTCTTCCGATTCCTCCCTTGGACCCATCATTTAATCTTCATCCTTCTTGCTTAGCACTACTCCTCTTGTGGTATTGCATTCTTCCCTTAGCCAAGGAAAGAGACCGGTTAATTCTCCAACATAGGATTGTGCTAATTGTCTCATTTTTTTTTTATGATCCCTTTTTGCTATTTTAACTTTCTTTTTCTTCTCTTGTAGGTTCCGTTTCTTTCTTTTTCTCTTTTTTGTTTCTCTTTCTTTTTTAATTTAGGTAATTTAATGTTATTTAGTGATAATAAGTTAAAGTATGATGGTAAAATAAAAGGGTAATCAACGTTGGTGAAAAAGAGAGATAAGGTTGAAAATTTAATTTTTGTTTTCTACTTGTTATTATCTTAACTTTCTTAATAAATAAGCATATGACTTTCAACATGTGATGAATAAAAAAAGAGAGGAGGTAGCCAAAGTTAAGAAAGGAGATTTGAATGAAATTTGAGTTTCATTTGTTGTTAATTTTATGAGTAAGCCATGTTATCTTTAAGTTAATTCACCATAGGTGGATAAGAAATGATAAGAGGGCATGAATGTATGAGTGGAGAATTAGGTGGCTAGATTTAAATCTTGGAGAATAATTACCAAAAGTGATAATTATTTGATCCATTATTTTTACTATATCAGATCAAGGAAGGAATTATATCAATACAAGTAATACCGGTATCATATATTATCTCTGTTTCAAAATATTTCTAAAATATTTTGGTAAAGTTAAATAAATCAAAGAATACTAGTAAACAATTTTTACCTGTTAAATTTAGACTCCATTATTAAATATCATCACTAAAAAGTACTTTTTGTCTTATATAAAAAATAATATTTTAATAAAAAACTTTTTTATTATTTTTTATATGGGCTCACCTTGTTAAAATGAAGTAAATCCTGATTCTTAAATTTTGTGTTAATCATAGAAAGTTCGAACAATCATTTTGTGAAAAATCGGGTTTTTACAAGCATAGTAGAACAAAAGAATGCAGATCAGGAATAGCCACGCAGAGCAAAGCAGAATGAATCAAATTTGAAATAGCGATGTACCAGGAACGAAAGGGTGACACGATGAAGAGTACAGTGGCACAGATCAAACAGTGGCAGAGCGAGGAATGGAAAACCGACATGGAGAACAACAATGTTAGAAAGACGACATGATAAAGCAAAGACAATGAACATAATCATTACTAGTGAAAAGCAAGGATGGCAGGGTAGAGACACCAAACTCAATGTAGGAAGGAGACGGAGAACAACAGCATTGAAGAAGGTGTACATACATAATTGTGGAGACAAGTGCCCCCATTAATTAAGATTTTCAGAATGTATAAGAAAAATATATAAGCATTATAAATTTGTGTTTGTCCCCACATTAAAATAAAAATGAACTTATTAATTTTATGTCAAAAAAAATTGTTAAATAAACTTAGCTATTTCGTGCACTAAAAACACATTTTAAAAGTATAATAATAAATAGTTTTTGATGTATTAAATACATTAAAAATGTAAAACATTTATTTTATTAATTAATTTTAATAAAATAATTTCTTTTATAATATTATTAAGATATATTAGCAAAATTCTATATGTTAATTGAATTTAATATAAAATAAAGGAATAAGTACTTTTTTCGTCCCCAAGGTCTGGGGTCGAAATCACAATCGTCCCCGACCTTTTTTTTTATTAAAATTATCCTCAACGTTTAAAAATGCTTTAAAATCATCATTTCCCAAATTTTTGGACCAAAATACCCTCATTATCATCATTCTCCTCTTCACCTTCCTCACCACCATCAACACTACCACCACCACTACCACCACCATCACCAACACCAACCAACACCAATACCAACACCACCAAACAGCAACAACACCCTCACCCCACTCCCTCACCGTAACCCCCTCCCATCCCTCACCCCCTCACCCCTCACCCCACTCCCTCACCGTAACCCCCCCAACCCCCCACCCCCTCACCCCCTCATCGTAATCCCCCACCCCCTCACCCCACTCCCTCACCTAAACCCCCAACACCCTTCCTCATGCCCCTCTCTTCATGGTCATTATCATCATCATCAACAGATTTCATCAACAACAACAAATTTTATCAAAAATTTAGAAATTCAAATTTCAATAACAACAAATTTCATCAACAACAACAAATTTCATCAAAAATTCAATTCACAGAAGAAGAAGAAAAAAATAAGAAGAAGCAGAAGGCAGAAAGCAAAAGTAGAAAAGCAGGGGCGGCGGGGGGCTGGACGCTGGGGCGGCGGCGGGGTGGGCGCGGGCGGGGCGGGCTGGGCGCGGGGCGGCGGCGGGTTAGGGGTGATGGAGTGATGGAGTGATGGAGTGAGGGTTTGGGGGTGGGTGTAGGAGGAAGGGAAATTGGGGGGAGGGGAGGGGGAGGGGAAGGGGAAGGAGAGAAATGAAGAAATGCTGATGGGTGGGGGTGGGGTGGGGTTTTATTTATTTTTTTAATATTATTTTTAATTTTTATTAATAGTTAAGGGTAATTTGGTTCAAAAAAATAGAAAAGGACGATTTTATAACGTTTTGTAACGTTGAGGATAATTTTAATAAAAAAAAAAGGCCGGGGACCATTTTGATTTTGACCCCAAACCTTGGGGACGAAAAAAGTACTTATCCCTAAAATAAAATATTATGATACTATTGAATTAGTAAATTTATTTAGTTGAAGTATATATATTTTATTTTTTTTATTCAACTTTTAGTATTTATTAGTAAATTAACTATTATCAATTCCCAAATATAGATTGAATTAAAAATTATTTATAAATGAATTAAAATAATAAAATATTTTGTACTTCTATCTATCTATCAAATTTTTATTATTATTATTATTATTATTATTATTATTATTATTATTATTATTGAAATCAATTTTGGTCTTTTTTATATTAAATAATTTAATAATTATTAAATAATTTATAAAATATACCACGAGAATATAAGAAATTTGACGTATTTTTTATTAAATACTTTTTGTATGCACATCCACCTATCCCTCCCTCACTTATTCTCTCGTTGTACATGTCATTTCTATTCTCCTCAACTCACTCTGATTCCTGGCTTTTACCTTGAGAGACAACGCGATCCCTGAGAATTTAAAAATCTCAAATTGGTCTCTGTCCTTGCAAACTTTGAGACAGCGCAATCCTTCCGTCGAGTCCAACGTCAAAGTCTAACGGAAAATATCTATGTTGATCGTTAAGTGAGTGATGTGTCCCTAATTTGATAAGGACCTATTGTCTCTAATTCTTAAATTGAAAATGCATCGTAGTAGATTGAGTGTTTAATATGAAAACTCTTCTTCTCCTATTTTATACTTTGCATCAGCGACATTAAAGCCACCACTATGCAAGTCATAAAAGATAAGTTGGAACCCGAAGGGCGTTTAACCAAGACCCAGCCTAGAATTCAAACATACAAACTTAAGAAGTTATAAATTAACAAAAATAAACCACAGAAAACACAATGCCAAGAATTAAGAGTTAGAAGGTGGGGTAGTACTAGACAAAGAGATAGAGACGTCTTCAAGATGCTCTTCCATTTCTAATAACTCATACTTGTCAATGTATTGACTAATTGACATGGTCATAGAGAATTGGGTATTGGTGCACGAAATTGTGATCATCAACAATGGCTCCAAAGGCTTGGTGCTCTCAAACGTGAATTACACTTTGTCACAACTCCGCACAACTAACCAGCAAGTGTACTGGGTCGTCCAAGTAATACCTTACGTGAGTAAGGGTCGATCCCACAGAGATTGTTGGTATGAAGCAAGCTATGGTCATCTTGTAAATTCCAGTCAGGCGGATTTAACTAAATTAAGAGGTTATTGGTTTTTTGAAATAATAATAAAATAAACAGAAAGTAAAGATAGAGATACTCATGTAATTCAATGGTGGGAATTTCAGATAAGCGTATGGAGGTGTTGTGTTCCTTCTAAATCTCTGCTTTCCTACTTCTTCCTTCCAGTTTTTTATCACTCCTTTCAATGGCAAGCTATATGTAAGGCATCACCGTTGTCAATGGCTACATCCCATCCTCTCAGTGAAAATGGTCCAAATGCTCTGTCACAACACGGCTAATCATCTGTCGGTTCTCAATCAGGTTGGAATAGAATCCAGTGATTTTTTTGCGTCTGTCACTAACGCGCAGCCTTCAGGAGTTTGAAGCTTGTCACAGTCATTCAATTCCGGAATCCTACTCGGAATACCACAGACAAGGTTAGACTTTCCGGATTCCCATGAATGCCGCCATCAATTCTAGCTTATACCACGAAGATTCTGATTAAGGAATCCAAGAGATATACGCCCGGTCTAAGGTAGAACGGAAGTGGTTGTCAGTCACGTGCGTTCATAGGTGAGAATGATGATGAGTGTCACGGATCATCACATTCATCAAGTTGAAGTGCAATGAATATCTTAGAACAGTAATAAATCGAATTAGATAGAAAATAGTAGTAATTGCATTAAAACTTGAGGTACAACAGAGCTCCACACCCTTAATCTATGGTGTGTAGAAACTCCACCATTGAAAATACATAAGTGATGAAGGTCCAGGCATGGCCAAATGGCCAGGCCCCAAAACGTGATCACAGGGTCAACAATATAATTCAGGATCCAGCATGTCTAATATGATAGTAAAAAGTCCTATTTATACTAGACTTGCTACTAGGGTTTACAGAAGTAAGTAATTGATGCATAAATCCACTTTCAGGGCCCACTTGGTGTATGTTCGGGCTGAGCTTGATCTATCCACGAGCTGAGGCTTATCTTGGAGTTGAACACCGAGTTGTAACATGTTTTGGGCGTTCAACTCTGGTTCATGACGTGTTTCTGGCGTTTGACTCCAGAGTGCAGCATGGAACTGGCGTTGAGCGCCAGTTTACGTCGTCAAATCTCGAATAAAGTATGGACTATTATATATTGCTGGAAATCGCTGGATGTCTACTTTCCAACACCGTTAAGAGTGCGCCATTTGGAGTTCTGTAGCTCCAGAAAATCTATTTCGAGTGCAGGGAGGTCAGATTCCAACAACATCAGCAGTCCTTTGTCAGCCTCCTTCTCAGAGTTTTGCTCAGGTCCCTCAATTTCAGCCAGAAAATACCTGAAATCACAGAAAAATACACAAACTCATAGTAAAGTCCAGAAATGTTAATTTAGCATAAAAACTAATGAAAACATCCCTAAAAGTAACTAGATCATACTAAAAACTATCAAAAAATAATGCCAAAAAGCGTATAAATTATCCGCTCATCACAACACCAAACTTAAATTGTTGCTTGTCCCCAAGCAACTGAAAATCAATTAGGATAAAAAGAAGAGAATATACTATAAATCTCAAAATACCAATGAATATTAATTCTAATTAGATGAGCGGGACTTGTAGTTTTTTGCTTCTGAATAGTTTTGGCATCTCAGTTTTTCCTTTGAAGTTCAGAATGATTGGCTTCTATAGGAACTCAGAGTTCAGATAGTGTTATTTGATTCTCCTAGTTAAGTATGTTGATTCTTGAACACAACTACTTTTATGAGTCTTGGCCATGGCCCTAAGCATTTTGTTTTCCAGTATTACCACCGGATACATAAATGCCACAAACACATGACTGGGTGAACCTTTTCAGATTGGGACTCAGCTTTGCTAGAGTCCCCAGTTAGAGGTGTCTAGAGCTCTTAAGCACACTCTTTTTGCTTTGGATCACGACTTTAACCACTCAGTCTCAAGCTTTTCACTTGGGCCTTCATGACATAAGCACATGATTAGGGACAGCTTGATTTAGCCGCTTAGGCCTGGATTTTAATTCCTTGGGCCCTCCTATCCATTGATGCTCAAAGCCTTGGATCCTTTTTACCCTTGCCTTTTGGTTTTAAGGGCTATTGGCTTTTTCTGCTTGCTTTTTCTTTTTCTTTCTATTTTTTTTCGCAAGCTTTTGTTTTTTTCACTGCTTTTTCTTACTTCAAGAATTAATTTTATGATTTTTCAGATAATCAATAACATTTCTCTTGTTCATCATTCTTTCAAGAGCCAACAATTTTAACATTCATAAATAACAAGATCAAAAATATGCACTGTTCAAGCATTCATTCAGAAAACAAAAGTTTTGTCACCACATCAATATAATTAAACTAAATTCAAGGATAAATTCGAAATTCATGTACTTCTTGTTCTTTTAAATTAAAAACATTTTTCATTTAAGAGAGGTGAAGGATTCATGGAATTATTCATAGCCTTAAGACATAGTTACTAAATACTAATGATCATGAAGTAGAGACACAAAACATAAATAAATATGAAGCATAAAAATCGAAAAACAGAGAAATAAGAACAAGGAATGAGTCCACCTTAGTGAGGATGGCGCCTTTTTGAAGAACCAATGGTGCTCTTTGAGCTCCTCTATGTCTCTTCCTTGCTTCTGTTGCATGATCCCTAGTAATTTTGGTGCTCCTATCCTTAGTTGCTCCCAATAATTGTGTGAAGGACAATTTATCCCCTGAGGTATCTCAGGGATCTCTTGATTTGCAGTCAAATATTCTACCACTGAGCTATAGACCCTTTAGATGAGTCTTTCCATCTCCCATGACTCAGAGGTGGAAGCTTTTGTCTTCCCTGATCTCTTTTTTTTTTTTTGAGGTTTCTCTGGCTTTAGGTGCCATCAATGGTTATGGAAAAATAAAAAGCTATGCTTTTACCACACCAAACTTAGAAAATTGCTCGCCCTCGAGCAAGAGAAGAAAGAAAAGATGAAGAATAAGAAGAAGATATGGAGGAGATGGAGGGATGTGTGTATTCGGCTATATGGGTGGGATTGGGTGGGAAAGAGAAGTTGAATTTTGAAGGTAGATGGGGATCCTGTGGGGTCCATAGATCCTAAGATGATCCTGTGGGGTCCACAGATCCTGAGGTGTCAAGGATTTACATCCCTACACCAATTAGGCATGTAGAATGCCTTTGCATACAATTCTGGCGTTTAAACGCCGAAGTGATGCACGTTCTGGGCATTCAACGCCCATGTGCAGCATGTTTCTGGCGTTGAACGCCAGTTCTATGCTTGTTACTGGCGTTCAGCGCCAGCTTTCCTCAGGGCATATTCCTGGCGTTTGAACACCAGGATGTTGCTTGTTTCTGGCGTTTAGCGCCAGATCCATGCTCCTTACTAGCGTTTAAACGCCAGTAAGTCCTTCCTCTAGGGTGTGATTTTTCTTCTGCTGTTTTTAATTTTAGTATTTTTTTTCGTGACTCCACATGATCATGAACCTAATAAAACATAAAATAACAATTAAAAAAAATTTAGATAAAAAAAATTGGGTTGCCTCTCAACAAACGCTCTTTTAATGTTACTAGCTTGACAGTGGACTCTCATAGAGCCTCATAGATGTTCAGAGCATGATGAGGGCCTCCTAACACCAAACTTAGAGTTTGAATGTGGGGGCTTCTTAACACCAAACTTAGAGTTTGGTTGTGGCCTCCCAACACCAAACTTAGAGTTTGATTGTGGGGGCTTTGTTTGACTCTGTTTTGAGAGAAGCTTTTTGGTGCACGAAATTGTGATCAATACTTTTCAAAACATAAACAATCCCTAGTAATGGCTCCAAAGGCTTGGTGCTCAATACCATGGCATAAACACAACTTCGCACAACTAACCAGCAAGTGCACTGGGTCGTCCAAGTAATAAACCTTACGCGAGTAAGGGTCGATCCCACGGAGATTGGTGGTATGAAGCAAGCTATGGTCACCTTGTAAATCTCAGTCAGGCAGACTCAAATGGGTATAGTGATAAACGAATAAAGCATAAAGATAAAGATAGAGATACTTATGTATATCATTGGTGTAAGAGCTTCAGACAAGCGTATGAAGATGCCTTCCCTTCCGTCTCTCTGCTTTCCTACTGTCTTCATCCAATCCTTCTTACTCCTTTCCATGGCAAGCTCATGTAGGGTTTCACCGTTGTCAATGGCTACCTCCCATCCTCTCATTGAAAATACGTCCCTAATGCTCTGTCACAGCATAGGCTAATCATCTGTCGGTTCTCAATCAGGCCGGAATAGAATCCAGTGATTCTTTTGCGTCTGTCACTAACGCCCCGCCCTCAGGAGTTTGAAGCACGTCACAGTCATTCAATCATTGAATCCTACTCAGAATACCACAGACAAGGTTAGACCTTCCGGATTCTCTTGAATGCCGCCATCAGTTCTTGCCTATACCACGAAGACTCTAATCTCACGGAATGGCTGGCTCGTTTGTCAGGCGAGCACTCGGTTGTCAGGCGATCAACCATGCATCATGCAATCAGAAATCCAAGAGATATACACTAGGGCCTCGAATGCTTGTAGAACAAGAATGGTTGTCAGTCACCTTGTTCATAGGTGAGAATGATGATGAGTGTCACGGATCATCACATTCATCAAGTTGAAGAACAAGTGATATCTTGGACAAAGAACAAGCGGAATTGAATAGAAGAACAATAGTAATTGCATTAATACTCGAGGTACAGCAGAGTTCCACACCTTAATCTATGGTGTGTAGAAACTCCACCGTTGAAAATACATAAGAACAAGGTCTAGGCATGGCCATGAGGCCAGCCTCCCAAATGATCTAAGATAGCATAAAATTAGAAGATAGCTACCAAGATGTCGAATACAATAGTAAAAGGTCCTACTTATAGAAAACTAGTAGCCTAAGGTGTACAAAGATGAGTAAATGACATAAAAATCCACTTTCGGGCCCACTTGGTGTGTGCTTGGGCTGAGCAATGAAGCATTTTCGTGTAGAGACTTGTCTTGGAGTTAAACGCCAGCTTTTATGCCAGTTTGGGCGTTTAACTCCCATTTAGGTGCCAGTTCCGGCGTTTAACGCTGGAATTTCTTGAGGTGACTTTGAACGCCGGTTTGGGCCATCAAATCTTGGGCAAAGTATGGACTATCATATATTGCTGGAAATCCCAGGATGTCTACTTTCCAACGCCGTTGAGAGCGTGCCAATTGGGCTTCTGTAGCTCCAGAAAATCCACTTCGAGTGCAGGGAGGTCAGAATCCAACAGCATCTGCAGTCCTTTTCAGTCTCTGAATCAGATTTTTGCTCAGAACCTTCAATTTCAGCCAGAAAATACCTGAAATCACAGAAAAACACACAAACTCATAGTAAAGTCCAGAAAAGTGAATTTTAACTAAAAACTAATAAAAATATACTAAAAACTAATTAGATCATACTAAAAACATACTAAAAACAATGCCAAAAAGCATACAAATTATCCGCTCATCACAACACCAAACTTAAATTGTTGCTTGTCCCCAAGCAACTAAAGATCAAATAAGATAAAAAGAAGAGAATATGCAATGAACTCCAAAAACATCTATGAAGATCAGTATTAATTAGATGAGCGGGGCTTTTAGCTTTTTGCCTCTGAATAGTTTTGGCATCTCACTTTATCCTTTGGAACTCAGAATGATTGGCCTCTTTAGGAACTCAGAATCCAGATAGTGTTATTGATTCTCCTAGTTTAAGTATGATGATTCTTGAACACAGCTACTTATTGAGTCTTGGCCGTGGCCCAAAGCACTCTGTCTTCCAGTATTACCACCGGATACATACATGCCACAGACACATAATTGGGTGAACCTTTTCAGATTGTGACTCAGCTTTGCTAGAGTCCCCAATTAGAGGTGTCCAGGGTTCTTAAGCACACTCTTATTGCCTTGGATCACAACTCTATTTCTTTCTTTTTCTTTCTTTTTTTTTTCTTTTTTTTTTCTTTTCGGTTTCTTCTCTTTTTTTTTCGTTTGCTCCCCTTTTTTTTTGTATTCACTGCTTTTTCTTACTTCAAGAATCATTTTTATGATTTTTCAGATCCTCAGTAAAATGTCTCCTTTTTCATCATTCTTTCAAGAGCCAACATTCATGAACCACAAATTCAAAAGACATATGCACTGTTCAAGCATACATTCAGAGAACAAAAGTGTTGCCACCACATCAAGATAATTAAACTGTTATAAAATTCAAAATTCATGCAATTCTTTTTCTTTTTCAATTAAGCACATTTTTATTTAAGAAAGGTGATGGATTCATAGGACATTCATAACTTTAAGGCATAGACACTAAGACACCAGAAGACACAAACATGGATAAACATAAGCACTTTAAAATTCGAAAAACAGAAGAATAAAGAACAAGGAAATCAAGGAACGGGTCCACCTTAGTGATGGCGGCTCTTCCTTCCTCTTGAAGGTCCTATGGAGTGCTTGAGCTCCTCAATGTCTCTTCCTTGTCTTTGTTGTTCCTCTCTCATGATTCTTTGATCTTCTCTTATTTCATGGAGGAGGATGGAATGTTCTTGGTGCTCCACCCTTAGTTGTCCCATGTTGGAACTCAATTCTCCTAGGGAGGTGTTCAGTTGCTCCCAATAGTTTTGTGGAGGAAAGTGCATCCCTTGAGGCATCTCAGGGATCTCATGATGAGAGGGGTCTCTTGTGTGCTCCATCCTTTTCTTGGTAATGGGCTTATCCTCATCAATGGTGATGTCTCCCTCTATGTCAACTCCTACTGAATAACAGAGGTGACAAATGAGATGAGGAAAGGCTAACCTTGCCAAGGTGGAAGACTTGTCTGCCACCTTGTAGAGTTCTTGGGCTATGACCTCATGAACTTCCACTTCTTCTCCAATCATGATGCTATGAATCATGATGGCCCGGTCTAGAGTAACTTCGGACCGGTTGCTAGTGGGAATGATTGATCGTTGGATAAACTCCAACCATCCTCTAGCCACGGGTTTGAGGTCATGCCTTCTCAATTGAACCGGCTTGCCTCTTGAATCTCTCTTCCATTGTGCGCCCTCTTCACATATGATTGTGAGGACTTGGTCCAACCTTTGATCAAAGTTGACCCTTCTTGTGTAAGGATGTTCATCTCCTTGCATCATAGGCAAGTTGAACGCCACCCTCACACTTTCCGGACTAAAATCCAAGTATTTCCCCCGAACCATTGTGAGATAATTCTTTGGATCCGGGTTCATACTTTGATCATGGTTCTTGGTGATCCATGCATTGGCATAGAACTCTTGAACCATCAAGATTCTTACTTGTTGAATGGGGTTGGTAAGCACTTCCCAACCTCTTCTTCGGATCTCATGGCGGATCTCCGGATATTCACCCTTTTTGAGTGAAAAGGGGACCTCGGGGATCACCTTCTTCAAGGCCACAACTTCATAGAAGTGGTCTTGATGCACCCTTAAGATGAATCTATCCATCTTCCATGACTCGGAGGTGGAAGCTTTTGCCTTCCCTTTCCTCTTTCTAGAGGTATCTCCGGCCTTGGATGCCATAAATGGTTATGGAAAACGAAAAAGCAACGCTTTTACCACACCAAACTTAAAATGTTTGCTCGTCCTCGAGCAAAAGAAGAAAGAAGAGAGTAGAAGAAGAAGAAATGAGGAAGAGGGAGATGGTGGTGTATTCGGCCAAAGAGGGGGAGAAGTGTTGTTTAGGTTGTGTGAAAATGAAGGAGTGAAGAAAGGTATTTATAGGAGAGAGGGGAGATGTTGTTCGGCCATTATGGGTGGGTTTGGGAGGGAAAGTGGTTTGAATTTGAAGGGTGAGGTTGGTGGGGTTTTATGAAGGATGGATGTGAGTGGTGAAGAGAAAGATGGGATGTGATAGGTGAAGGGTTTTTGGGGAAGAGGTATTGAGGTGATTGGTGAATGGGGGAAGAAGAGAGAGAGTGGTTGTGGGGTTAGTGGGGGTCCTGTGGGGTCCACAGATCCTGAGGTGTCAAGGAAAAGTCATCCCTGCACCAATTGGCATCAAAATCCACGTTTTGAGCCATTTCTGGCGTTAAACGCCGGGCTGATGCCCATTCCTGGCGTTTAACGCCAGGTTCTTGCCCTTTTCTGGCGTTTAACGCCAGTCTGGTGCCCCTTTCTGGCGTTAAACGCCCAGAATGGTGCCAGACTGGGCGTTAAACGCCCAACTGCTAGGTTTACTGGCGTTTGAACGCCAGCAACTTCTTCCTCCAGGGTGTGCTGTTTTTCTTCCTGTTTTTCATTCTGTTTTTGCTTTTTCGATGGATTTTGTGACTTCTTATGATCATCAACCTACAAAAAACATAAAATGACAAAAGAAAATATATAAACTATAATCATTGGGTTGCCTCCCAACAAGCGCTTCTTTAATGTCAGTAGCTTGACAGAGGGCTCTCATGGAGCCTCACAGATACTCAGAGCAATGTTGGAACATCCCAACACCAAACTTAGAGTTTGAATGTGGGGGTTCAACACCAAACTTAGAGTTTGGTTGTGGCCTCCCAACACCAAACTTAGAGTTTGACTGTGGGGGCTCTGTTTGTCTCTGATTTGGGAGAAGCTCTTCATGCTTCTTCTCCATGGTGACAGAGGGGTATCCTTGAGCCTTAAACACATAGGATTTTTCATTCACTTGAATGATCAGTTCACCTTCATCAACATCAATCACAGCCCTTGCTGTGGCTAGGAAGGGTCTGCCAAGGATGATAGATTCATCCATGCACTTCCCAGTCTCTAGGACTATGAAATCAGTAGGAATGTAATGGTCTTCAACTTTTACCAAAACATTCTCTACAAGTCCATGAGCTTGTTTTCTTGAGTTGTCTGCCATCTCTAATGAGATTCTTGCAGCTTGTACCTCAAAGATCCCTAACTTCTCCATTACAGAGAAAGGCATGAGGTTTACACTTGACCCTAAGTCACACAGAGCCTTCTTGAAGGTCATGGTGCCTATGGTACAAGGTATGGAAAACTTCCCAGGATCTTGTCTCTTTTGAGGCAGTTTCTGCCTAGACAAGTCATCCAGCTCTTTGGTGAGCAAAGGAGGTTCATCCTCCCAAGTCTCATTTCCAAATAACTTGTCATTCAGCTTCATGATTGCTCCAAGGTATTTAGCAACTTGCTCTTCAGTGACATACTCATCCTCTTCAGAGGAAGAATACTCATCAGAGCTCATGAATGGCAGAAGTAAGTCCAATGGAATCTCTATGGTTTCATTTTGAGCCTCAGATTCCCATGGTTCCTCATTGGGAAACTCAGTGGAGGTCAGTGTACGCCCATTGAGGTCTTCCTCAGTGGCGTCCACTTCATCTCCTTCCTCTCCAAATTCGGCCATGGTTATGGCTTTGCACTCTCCTTTTGGATTTTCTTCTGTGTTGCTTGGGAGAGTACTTGGAGGGAGTTCAGTAACTTTCTTGCTCAGCTGCCCCACTTGTGCCTCCAAATTTCTAATGGAGGACCTTGTTTCATTCATGAAACTTTGAGTGGTTTTGATTAGATCAGAGACCATGGTTGCTAAGTCAGAAGTGTTCTGCTTAGAATTCTCTGTCTGTTGCTGAGAAGATGATGGAAAAGGCTTGCCATTGCTAAACCTGTTTCTTCCACCATTGTTGTTGTTGAAACCTTGTTGTGGTTTCTCTTGATTCTTCCATGAGAAATTTGGGTGATTTCTCCATGAAGAATTATAGGTGTTTCCATAGGGTTCTCCTAGGTAATTCACCTCTTCTATTGAAGGGTTCTCAGGATCATAAGCTTCTTCCTCAGATGAAGCATCCTTAGTACTGCCAGGTGCATTTTGCATTCCAGACAGACTTTGAGAAATCAAATTGACTTGTTGAGTCAATATCTTGTTCTGAGCCAGAATGGCATTCAGAGCATCAATCTCAAGAACTCCTTTCTTCTGACTTGTCCCATTGTTCACAGGATTTCTTTCAGAAGTGTACATGAATTGGTTATTTGCAACCATTTCAATGAGCCCTTGAGCTTCTGTAGGCGTCTTCTTCAGATGAAGAGATCCTCCAGCAGAGCTATCCAGAGACATCTTAGATAGTTCAGAGAGACCATCATAGAAAATACCTATGATGCTCCATTCAGAAAGCATGTCTGAGGGACATTTTCTGATCAATTGTTTGTATCTTTCCCAAGCTTCATAGAGGGATTCTCCATCCTTTTGTCTGAAGGTTTGGACTTCCACTCTAAGCTTACTCCATTTTTGAGGTGGAAAGAGCTTTGCCAAGAAGGCATTGACTAGCTTTTCCCAAGAGTCCAGGCTATCCTTAGGTTGAGAGTCCAACCATATTCTAGCTCTGTCTCTTACAGCAAAAGGGAATAGCATCAGTCTGTAGACCTCAGGGTCAACCCCATTAGTCTTGACTGTGTCACAGATTTGCAAGAACTCAGCTAAAAACTGATGTGGATCTTCCATTGGAAGTCCATGGAACTTGCAATTCTGTTGCAGTAGAGAAACCAACTGAGGCTTAAGCTCAAAGTTGTTTGCTCCAATGGCAGGGATAGAGATGCTTCTCCCATAGAAGTCAGGAGTAGGTGCAGTAAAGTCACCCAGCACCTTCCTTGCATTGTTGGCATTGTTGTTGTTTTCGGCTGCCATGAGTTCTTCTTCTTTGAAGAATTCGGTCAGGTCCTCTAAAGAGAGTTGTGCTCTGGCTTCTCTTAGCTTTCTCTTCAAGGTCCTTTCAGGTTCAGGGTCAGCTTCAACAAGAATGCCTTTGTCTCTGCTCCTGCTCATATGAAAGAGAAGAGGACAAGAAAATGTGGAATCCTCTATGTCACAGTATAGAGATTCCTTGAGGTGTCAGAGGAAAAGAGAAATAGAAAGAAGAAGGAGAAGAGGAATTCGAACTTTATTAGATAGAGTTCGAATTGTGCATTAAGAAGGAGTAGTACTCCATAAATAGAAGGATGTGAGGAGGAGGGAAGACAATTTTCGAAAATTCAATTAAAAAGATTTTGAAAACATTTTGAAAAACACTTAATTGATTTTCGAAAATAAAAGTGAGAAAGAAATCAAGTGATTTTTGAAAAAGATTTTGAAATTAGAAATTAAAAAGATTTGATTGAAAACTTATTTGAAAAAGATGTGGTTAAGAAGATATGATTTGAAAAACATTTTAAAAAGATTTGATTTGAAAACAATTTTAAAAGATATGATTTTAAAAATTGATGACTTGCCTAACAAGAAAAGATATGATTCAAACATTAAACCTTTCTCAACAGAAAAGGCAACATACTTAAAATGTTCAATCAAATCATTAATTGTTAGTAAGTATCTTTAAAAAAAAGGAAAGAAGTTAATTTTGAAAACATTTGATTGAAAAGATATGATTTGAAAAAGATTTGATTTTGAAAAACTTTGAAAACTTGAAAAAAATTGATTTTGAAAACAAAATCTTCCTCCTAGCACCATCCTGGCGTTAAACGCCCAGAATGGTATACATTCTGGCGTTTAACGCCCAAAATGCTCCCCTTTTGGGCGTTAAACGCCCAACCAGGTACCCTGGCTGGCGTTTAAACGCCAGTCTGTCCTTCTTCACTGGGCGTTTTGAACGCCCAGCTTTTTCTGTATAATTCCTCTGCAGTATGTTCTGAATCTTCAATTCTTTGTTTTATTGACTTGAAAAGACACAAATTAAAAATATTTTTGGATTTTTTTTTTAATAATCAAAATGCAACAAGAATCAAATAACAATGCATGCAAGACACCAAACTTAGCAGTTTGTATACTACTGACACTATATGAGACACATAAACACTCAAGTCAAAAGAATTCAAAGATCAGAGTAAGAAATCATCAAGAGTTACTTGAAGATCCTTAAGATACATGAATGAATGTATGCAATTGACACCAAACTTAAGATGAGACACTAGACTCAAGCAAGAAACATCAAATATTTTTGGTTTTTATGATTTTGTGAATTTTTTTGTGATTTTCGAAAATTAAGTGGAAAAAGATATCAAAATTCTTAATGAGAATTTCAGGAATCAGTGCAATGCTAGTCTAAGACTCCGGTCCAGGAATTAGACATGGCTTCACAGCCAGCCAAGCTTTCAAAGAAAGCTTCGGTCCAAAACACTAGACATGGCCAAAGGCCAGCCAAGCCTTAGCAGATCACTGCTCCAAAAGCAAGATCAACAAGCTCTTGTGATGATAAGTTGAAACCTCGGTCCAATGAAATTAGACATGGCTTTACAGCCAGCCAGATTTCAGCAAATCATCATGAAACTCTAGAATTCATCTTCAAGAATTTCGAAAGAAAAAAAATGCCTAATCTAAGCAACAAGATGAACCGTCAGTTGTCCATACACAAGAACAATCCCCGGCAACGGCGCCAAAAACTTGGTGCACGAAATTGTGATCAATACTTTTCAAAACATAAACAATCCCTAGTAATGGCTCCAAAGACTTGGTGCTCAATACCATGGCATAAACACAACTTCGCACAACTAACCAGCAAGTGCACTGGGTCGTCCAAGTAATAAACCTTACGCGAGTAAGGGTCGATCCCACGGAGATTGGTGGTATGAAGCAAGCTATGGTCACCTTGTAAATCTCAGTCAGGCAGACTCAAATGGGTATAGTGATAAACGAATAAAGCATAAAGATAAAGATAGAGATACTTATGTATATCATTAGTGTAAGAGCTTCAGACAAGCGTATGAAGATGCCTTCCCTTCCGTCTCTTGCTTTCCTACTGTCTTCATCCATCCTTCTTACTCCTTTCCATGGCAAGCTCATGTAGGGTTTCACCGTTGTCAATGGCTACCTCCCATCCTCTCATTGAAAATACGTCCCTGATGCTCTGTCACAGCATAGGCTAATCATCTGTCGGTTCTCAATCAGGCCGGAATAGAATCCAGTGATTCTTTTGCGTCTGTCACTAACGCCCCGCCCTCAGGAGTTTGAAGCACGTCACAGTCATTCAATCATTGAATCCTACTCAGAATACCACAGACAAGGTTAGACCTTCCGGATTCTCTTGAATGCCGCCATCAGTTCTTGCCTATACCACGAAGACTCTGATCTCACGAAATGGCTGGCTCGTTTGTCAGGCGAGCACTCGGTTGTCAGGCGATCAACCATGCATCATGCAATCAGAAATCCAAGAGATATACACTAGGGCCTCGAATGCTTGTAGAACAAGAATGGTTGTCAGTCACCTTGTTCATAGGTGAGAATGATGATGAGTGTCACGGATCATCACATTCATCAAGTTGAAGAACAAGTGATATCTTGGACAAAGAACAAGCGGAATTGAATAGAAGAACAATAGTAATTGCATTAATACTCGAGGTACAGCAGAGTTCCACACCTTAATCTATGGTGTGTAGAAACTCCACCGTTGAAAATACATAAGAACAAGGTCTAGGCATGGCCGTGAGGCCAGCCTCCCAAATGATCTAAGATAGCATAAAATTAGAAGATAGCTACCAAGATGTCGAATACAATAGTAAAAGGTCCTACTTATAGAAAACTAGTAGCCTAAGGTGTACAAAGATGAGTAAATGACATAAAAATCCACTTCCGGGCCCACTTGGTGTGTGCTTGGGCTGAGCAATGAAGCATTTTCGTGTAGAGACTTGTCTTGGAGTTAAACGCCAGCTTTTATGCCAGTTTGGGCGTTTAACTCCCATTTAGGTGCCAGTTCCGGCGTTTAACGCTGGAATTTCTTGAGGTGACTTTGAACGCCGGTTTGGGCCATCAAATCTTGGGCAAAGTATGGACTATCATATATTGCTGGAAAGCCCAGGATGTCTACTTTCCAACGCCGTTGAGAGCGTGCCAATTGGGCTTCTGTAGCTCCAGAAAATCCACTTCGAGTGCAGAGAGGTCAGAATCCAACAGCATCTGCAGTCCTTTTCAGTCTCTGAATCAGATTTTTGCTCAGAACCTTCAATTTCAGCCAGAAAATACCTGAAATCACAGAAAAACACACAAACTCATAGTAAAGTCCAGAAAAGTGAATTTTAACTAAAAACTAATAAAAATATACTAAAAACTAACTAGATCATACTAAAAACATACTAAAAACAATGCCAAAAAGCATACAAATTATCCGCTCATCACTTTTCATGCTTCCTCTCATTACCAAATAACTTGGCATTTAGCTTCATGATAGCTCCTAAATATTGAGCAACTTGCTCTCCAGTCACATTTTCATCCTCTTCAAAGGAAGAATAGTTTTCAGAGCTCATGAATGGCAGAAGGAGATTTAATGGAATCTCTATGGTCTCTATATGAGCCTCAGATTCCTTTAGGTCCTCAATAGAGGACTCCTTCTTACTTGAGAGACGTTCTAAGAGGTCTTCCTCACTAGGATTTTCGTCCTTCTCCTCCGTTGTGCATTCGGCCATATTGATTACATCAATGGCCTTGCACTCTCCTTTTGGATTCTCTTCTGTATTGCTTGGGAGAATATTGGGAGGAGTTTCAATGACTTTCTTACTCAGCTGGCCCACTTGTGCCTCCAAATTTCTGATGGAGGACCTTGTCTCACTCATGAAACTTAAAGTGGCCTTAGACAGATCAGAGACTAAGTTTGCTAAATTAGAGGGGCTCTGCTCAGAGTTCTCTGTCTGTTGCTGAGAAGATGATGGATAAGGCTTGATATTACTGAGCCTATTTCTTCCACCATTATTAAAGCCTTGTTGAGGCTTTTGTTGATCCTTCCATGAGAAATTGGGATGATTTCTCCATGATGAATTATAGGTGTTTCCATAAGGTTCACCCATGTAATTAACCTCTGCCATTGCAGGATTTTCAGGATCATAAGCTTCTTCAGAAGCTGCCTCTTTAGTATTGTTAGAAGCATTTTGCCATCCATTCAGACTTTGAGAGATCATGTTGACTTGCTGAGTCGACACTTTGTTCTGAGCCAATATGACATTCAGAGCATTAATTTCAAGAACTCTCTTCCTCTGAGGCGTCCCACTATTCACGGAATTCCTCTCAGAAGTGTACATGAATTGGTTATTTACAACCATGTCAATAAGTTCTTGAGCTTCTGCAGGCGTTTTCTTTAGGTGAATGGATCCACCTGCAGAATGGTCCAATGACATCTTGGAAAACTCAGATAAACCATAATAGAATATATCTAATATGGTCCATTCTGAAAACATGTCAGAAGGACACTTTTTGGTCATCTGCTTGTATCTTTCCCAAGCTTCATAGAGGGATTCACCATATTTTTGCTTGAAGGTCTGAACATCCACTCTAAGCTTGCTCAGCTTTTGAGGAGGAAAGAATTTATCCAAGAAGGCCGTGACCAGCTTATCCCAAGAGTCCAGGCTATCTTTAGATTGTGAGTCTAACCATGTTCTAGCTCTGTCTCTTACAGTAAAAGTGAAAAGCATGAGCCTGTAAACTTCAGGATCTACTCCATTCGTCTTAACAGTCTCACAAATCTGCAAGAACTTAGTTAAAAACTGGTAAGGATCTTCAGATGAAAGTCCATGAAACTTGCAATTCTGTTGCATTAAAGCAACTAATTGAGGTTTCAGCTCAAAATTGTTTGCTCCAATGGCAGGAATGGAGATGCTTCTTCTATCAAACTTGGACGTGGGTTTAGTAAAATTACCAAGCATCCTCCTTGCATTATTGTTGTTGGGTTCGGCTGCCATCTCCTTCTCTTGTTCAAAAATTTCAGAAAGGTTGCCTCTTGATTGTTGTAATTTAGCTTCTCTTGGATCAGCATCAACAAAGATGCCTTTTTCCTAATTCCTGTTCATATGAAAGAGAAGAGAACAAGAAAAGAAGAGGAATCCTCTATGTCACAGTAAAGAGGATCCTTATTATTAGTAAAAGAAGAAAGGGGATAGGAGTGAAGAAGAATGAATAGTCTGAATAAAGGGTAAAGGTAGGGGCAGTGATTTGAGATGAAAAGAGGTAAAGAGAAGTGTTAGTAAATAAATAAATAAATAGAAGAATAGAAGAAGGAGAGAATTCAAAAATTAATTTTGAAAAGGAGTTAATGATTTTCGAAAATTAAAGATAAGATAGAATTAAAATTAAAATTTAAAACAATTAGTTAATTTAAAATGAATTTTGAAAAAGGATGAGATATTTTCGAAAATTAGAGAGGGAGAAGTAGTTAGGTGGTTTTGAAAAAGATAAGAAACAAACAAAAAGTCAAATAGTTGGTTGAAAAAGATATTAAAATCAAACTTGAAAAGATAAGAAGATAAGAAGTTAGATAAGATATTTTGAAATCAAATTTTTGAAAAAAGATAAAATTTTGAAAAAGATATGATATAAAGATATGATAAAAAGATAAGATAAAAAAGATATGATAAAAAGATAAGATTTTTAAGAAAAAGATATATTGAAAAAGATTTAATTTTAAAAATTAAAATTGATTACTTGACTAACAAGAAACTAAAAGATATGATTCTAGAATTTAAAGATTGAACCTTTCTAAACAAGAAAGTAACAAACTTCAAATTTTTGAATCAAAACATTAATTGTTGATTATATTTTCGAAAATATGATGTAAAAGATAAGAAAAAGATTTTGAAAAATTTTGAAAAATATTTGTTTGAAAATTTTCGAAAAACAAAGATAAAATTGAAAAGATATGATTTTTGAAAAAGATTTTGAAAAGATAAAATTTTTAAAATTGAAAATTTGATTTGACTTGTAAGAAACAACTAATTTTAAAAATTTTTGACTAAGTCAACTCAAATTTTCGAAAATTATGAGAAAATTAAGGAAAAGATATTTTTTTATTTTTTTGAATTTTTAATGATGAGAGAGAAAAACACAAATATGACCCAAAACATGAAAATTTTGGATCAAACCACAAGATGTATGCAAGAACACTATGAATGTCAAGATGAACACCAAGAACACTTTGAAGATCATGATGAACATCAAGAACATATTTTTGAAAAATTTTTGATGCAAAGAAAACATGCAAGACACCAAACTTAGAATTCTTTAATGCTTGGACTCTAACAAACAAAAAATGCATATGAAAAACAACAAAAGATACAAAACAAGAAAACATCAAGATCAAACAAGAAGACTTACCAAGAACAACTTGAAGATCATGAAGAACACTATGAATGCATGAATTTTCGAAAAATGCATAATAATTTTTAAAACATGCAATTGACACCAAACTTAAAAATTGACTCAAGACTCAAACAAGAAACACAAAATACTTTTGTTTTTATGATTTTCTAATTTTTTTTGTATTTTTATTATTTTTTCAAAAATTATATTTTAAAAAAAACGAAGATAAAGAAAAATTTTTGAAAGAATTTTGAAAAATTTTTTTGAAAAGAAAATAAAAGAAAATTACCTAATCTGAGCAACAAGATGAACCGTTAGTTGTCCAAACTCGAACAATCCTCGGCAACGGCGCCAAAAACTTGGTGCACGAATTGTGATAATCAACAATGGCTCCAATGGCTTGGTGCTCTCAAACGTGAATCACACTTTGTCACAACTCTGCACAACTAACCAGCAAGTGTACTGGGTCGTCCAAGTAATACCTTATGTGAGTAAGGGTCGATCCCACAGAGATTGTTGGTATGAAGCAAGCTATGGTCATCTTGTAAATCCCAGTCAGGCGGATTTAACTAAATTAAGAGGTTATTGATTTTTTGGAATAATAATAAAATAAACAAAAAGTAAAGATAGAGATACTCATGTAATTTAATGGTGGGAATTTCAGATAAGCGTATAGAGGTGCTGTGTTCCTTCTGAATCTCTGCTTTCCTACTTCTTCCTTCCAGTTTTTTATCACTCCTTTCTATGGCAAGCTGTATGTAGGGCATCACCGTTGTCAATGGCTACATCCCATCCTCTCAATGAAAATGGTCCAAATGCTGTGTCACAGCACCACTAATCATTTGTCGGTTCTCAATCAGGTTGGAATAGAATCCAGTGATTCTTTTGCGTCTGTCACTAGTGCCCAGCCTTCAGGAGTTTGAAGCTCGTCACAGTCATTCAATCCCAGAATCCTACTCGGAATACCACAGACAAGGTTAGACTTTCCAGATTCCCATGAATGCCGCCATCAATTCTAGCTTATACCACGAAGATTCTGATTAAGGAATCCAAGAGATATGCGCCCGATCTAAGGTAGAACGTAAGTGGTTGTCAGTCACGCACGTTCATAGGTGAGAATGATGATGAGTGTCACGGATCATCACATTCATCAAGTTGAAGTGCAATGAATATCTTAGAACAGGAATAAATCGAATTGGATAGAAAATAGTAGTAATTGCATTAAAACTTGAGGTACAGCAGAGCTCCACACCCTTAATCTATGGTGTGTAGAAACTCCACCGTTGAAAATACATAAGTGATGAAGGTCCAAGCATGGCTGAATGGCCAGTCCCCAAAACGTGATCACAGGATCAACAATATAATTCAGGATCCAGCATGTCTAATATGATAGTAAAAAGTCCTATTTATACTAGACTAGCTACTAGGGTTTACAGAAGTAAGTAATTGATGCATAAATTTACTTCCGGGGCCCACTTGGTATATGTTTAGGCTAAGCTTGATCTATCCATGAGATGAGGCTTATCTTAGAGTTGAACGCCGAGTTGTAACGTGTTTTGGGCGTTCAACTCTGGTTCATGACGTGTTTCTGGCGTTTGACTCCAGAGTACAGCATGGAACTGGCGTTGAGCGCCAGTTTACGTCATCAAATATCGAATAAAATATGGACTATTATATATTGATGGAAAGCTCTGGATGTCTACTTTCCAACCCTATTGAGAGCGCGCCATTTGGAGTTCTGTAGCTCTAGAAAATCCATTTTGACTGCAGGGAGGTCAGATTCCAACAGCATCAGCAGTCCTTTGTCAGCCTCCTTCTCAGAGTTTTGCTCAGGTCCCTCAATTTCAGCCAGAAAATACCTGAAATCACAGAAAAACACACAAACTCATAGTAAAGTCCAGAAATGTGAATTCAGCATAAAAACTAATGAAAACATCCCTAAAAGTAACTAGATCATACTAAAAACTATCTAAAAACAATGCCAAAAAGCGTATAAATTATCCGCTCATCAGGTATCCGTTAATCCCTTCAGCCTTCTAAGCTACAAGGTATTTAAGCCTATTCTCAAGGTATTGCTGCACCTAAAATGATATGGAATATTTCAAAAAATAAGTCACTATTGAAAAGCATTGTAGTGCTACGATGGAACTTACAATGGGATCTATATCTTCGACATCAGTAGATGCTTCTACTGCCCACAGTTATCAATTTATAAAGTTAAAATTGCATATTGCTACATAATGCAGAGAAGAAAATGGAATAAAGGACGTTAATTTACCTTTTGGCCTTCTCTTCCTCCTTGCGCTTTCTCTCTTTTTCTTTCTCTTTGATCTTCACTCCACGCTTCAATGCACTAAAAACAAAGCGAACCAAAAAAATTATATGAAATTTCATGCGACGAAATGAAGTGGTGATAGGTAAAGAGCAAATTGCACTAGAGATGAAATGAGTTGGTGAACTCACTTCTTGCTTATGGGCTCACCGCCGAGGGCTTAAGCTGTGGTCACCGACGGAGAAGGAATTGGAGTTGGAGTTGGAGTTGGAGCTGCAGCCTCCAATGACGAAGGAGGAGGAGATGCCATTGAGGGAAAAATGATTGCCAGAAGAATAATGAATGAAAACAGTGCAGTGAACTCGGAGAATAAGAGTTCTCATACCAACTCAATCCACTATAAGGCCATTTTCAATTAAGAATTAGGGACAATTAGATCTTTATCAAATTTTATTGTATCTCATGTTAGTCCTCATCTATTTTAGAATTGTCAGTACAAGAGATAATAGACATCTCATCCACTCAACTATTCACATAGGCATTTTTCGTTAACCTTTAAAGTTGGACTCAACAAAAGGATCGTGGTATCCTAAACTTTATAAAGACAGAAACTTATTTGAGATTTTTAAATTCTCAAGAATTGCGTTGTCCCTCTAGGTAAAGGTTAAAAACAGGAGCAGGTGTTTACTAGAAAATATAAGGAATTTCAGGTATTTTTCATTAAAATACCTTTCATTTGTACATCTACCTATCCCTCCCTCACCTACCTTCTCGTTGTACATACCATCTCTATCCTCCTCAATCAACACCGCTCCATCTTCTGCCACTCGTTTTCCTCCCTCCACCCTTCTCCATCATAACAACAACCAAAACCCAGCAACAAAGCTGTCCCCTGCCCATTCAAATTCGCCTTTTCCCACATCCACCGTATCAAAACACAAAAAGGATGGTTACTATGCTGCCCTTTGTGGATCAATATCCTTGAACCCAACGAGACAGTTTTTCATGCCATTGAACTTCGCCAAAATCAAAGACGACGAGGACTCGCTTAGGCACGTCGAGCAAAATCTGGATCTCAATTGGATCTTAATTGATTCAAATTGAAGCGTGTGGCAATGTCAACGCTGCGACAATTGCTGACCAGAGAGGGGAAGGTGGTGTATGCGGTGGGAGTGGAGGAAGGAGAAGCATAGTACATGATGAAGGATGAACAAAAACAAGCTTCGCAAGGATGAGAAAAAGAAACGAAATGAAGAGACAATTCTGTCTTTAAAAAATGTAAAAAAAAAAAAAAAAGAACTGTTGAAATGGAAAGGATATATTTAGGACGATTTTGAACGATAGGGGCTATTTGAATTGAGTCAAAACTATAAGGATCAAATAGCATTTAACTCAAAAAGAAAAACAGTACGCATGAGTTATTTACCCCAAAAGTTTTGCTTCCTTGATGTGTTGAGTTTATATTCAATTTGGCCTCTAAAATTTAAGGTTTGACTCAAATTGACCCCTAAAATTACAATTGACTCAATTCCGTCTCTAAAATTTATAATAGTAACTCATATTAAGCCCTAGTTTGATTTTTGTAAATGGCGTGTTGATTTCGTACGTTAACTTATCAAGATTTGGATCCATCGCCTAAATTTCATATGACTAAGACCTACTAGACCTCCTAAAAACTTAATTAGCTCCCAACATCCTCATGAAAATGACAATAACAAGTTCAATTTGAAAATTTTATGGCTCTGGGAGTAACAATCAAGCTTTTGGAGATCTAATAAATCTTGATCACATGGAAGTTAGGGAAGGAATCTAAATCGTAACAGATTAATGTACAAAATCTACACGTTGTTAACGGAGATTAGCTCAAGGGTTAATGTGAGTTACGATTGTAAATTTTGAGGTTCAATTTAAGTCTATTGAAATTGTAAAGGTCAAATTGAATTCGATTTTCAAATTTCAGGAGACAAATTGAGTATTAACTCTGACATGTTACATGCTCAATTATGGTGGCAAATTAAATGAATTTGGATAAATTTTTTCAATGCGAAGGATTTTCTAACATAAATAATTAAAAATCCTGAGTACATTACTTGTTTAACAATTAAATTAAAAGAATTATTAAACTAACATCTTAAGAAGAAGCCCTAGAATGAATTCTATATGAAATTATAGGGCACAAAATTATGCAAAAGCACTTAATTAAAAGCCTCCATATATTAATTGCTGCTAATGGAATCTGAAAAGAACATCCAAAAGTTAATTAGGCCCATTTGGCCAGTAGTGACATGCAACCGGCGCCTAACAGAAGTGAGATATTCGCTCCTAATTGGAGCTTCAAATTATTTTGCAGCTTTGGACTCATAAAATCTGCTGCTAGAAGATCAACCAATGCCATGTAAATGAGGATTCCAGCAGAAGCTGAATTGAAGACCCCTTCAACAATTAGAGAAGTTGGGCTATTCTCTTTGTACACACTTGATATCCCTATCCCAATCGCTATTCCAATCGGCGTTGTTAAGGAGAAAAAGGTTGCCATAATTGCTGTTGACCTAGACTCAAACTTTGCCTGAACAAAATAAATATTAATATATTCTCTATTTAGCGATCATCATAATTAAGCACATAGAAAACAGGTACATAATGTTGTTTTCTTTAAGAAAATTGACAAAGTGTATCTCACTTTAGAGACATAGTATCATTTATCTTCTAAATCACATTCTTCTAATTATGTTCCTTGTTAACTTCTAAACCAAAACAAGTAACCTTTTGTATCTCAAGGTATTAATTTCAAAAATCAGGAAAATAGTTTTAAGAAAAATGTTAAATGAACAAATTATTTTAGTTAAATTAGTCTAATAGTTAAATTAGTCTATTAGACTAATTTAACTAGACTAGGTTATCAAAATAACTTGGTTATTTATCATCAAGGTAATATTAAAAGTTTCTAAGCATAAATACTAAGGTGGTGGCGATTCTATAATTGTTATGATTGTGGAAGTTATAATAACTATAAAACTTTGATAATCCTTAAAAGGTATATACAACTAGAATTAAGATTATATTTTTTTATTATTTATAATACCTTTTAATTTAAAAATATGAAGTGTGAAAATGTGACTAATTTTATCTATATTTTTTTTAATTTTATCTAAATAAAAGTGCTGTCCTCCTAATTTTTTTTTATTTATTTATAATAGAAATAAAATTCAGTGTTTTTTATAAAGAAGACTAAAATAAATTTGATTTTTACAAAAAAAAAGACTAAATGCATCGAAAACTTCAGTTTCTTAGCTAAATCCTGGTTTAAAATATATTTGAGATAGTATATAATAATGTATAAAATCAAAAGGTCATTCACTGTACAATAACTGATTGGTTTTTGTCTTTTTCTAGCTACTTTGGTGAGCCTAAAAAGTGAGATTCATTATTTCACTCCATTACTAGTACTATATAAAAAAAATGACGATGTTGTCATCATAGCAACATTTCGTAAGCTATTTCTCCTATTTTCCAAATTGTGCATTGGAAATCACACCGAACTAACCATTTTCTTTCACTTGCAAATTTTCCAATATCAAAAGAAGAAACAATACATAATTTCACATTTTTTCTTATTATATTCTTAAGTCTTAACGCAGTATATGATCTCATGACATCAACATAACAATTCAGGTAAAAGACCGAATTGTTGAGTTTGAATCCAGAGTTCAGTTATCACCCTTTTATATGTTTTAATTTATTTGAGTTTGAAATTCTATATTCAACTCATGTTTCTCTTTTATAAATAATTTGGAGTTTTACTATCTTTATTTATTTTAAATGGAAGAAAAATATAGAAATTGCAGAAATTAAAAATATGATAATTCAATCATATGAGAAGTATGTGAAATTTATTATGAGGTAAGTAATAGTGTAACACATTTACGGTACCAATTAAAAAATAAAATACCAGTTATTACTAAATTTTTTTTTTTTTGGGGGTCATAAGTTACTACTAAATTTAAATACCTGAGATATGCAACCACCAAGGCCCATGCCCTCAAAGAATTGATGAAAAGACAAGGCAACCAAGAGAGGCTTAATGCTATCAATGCTATTTGCAGTTCCCAAAGATATTCCAATTATTACTGAGTGGACCACTATTCCTATCTCCAACACCTGAAACACCCACAAAACACCAAGCCAAAGTCCACACAAGCCCCCAAAGTCAATAATTAATTATAATTGATTGAAAAAAATAACAAAAACATGGGGTCCCCGTTAGGGTTAATTTTTAACATATCAGTGATTTAAATGTAAAACACAAAAATATTTAATTATTTTAGTATTTCATATTTTTATAGTAGTAATCACTATAATAATATAGACTATTTTTTAAGATTATTATGTGTCAAAAAAATTAAAAATAGTCAAAAAAATAAAAGTTGACACTATTTTAACTATGAAAATATGTTAATAAAAGTTTTGTCAAATAGTATTTTTAACATATAAGTAATTGTAAAAAAAAGTTTAAATCTTATTTTAATAAATATTAGCCATCAAAAATAATTTGCTAGAAAATTTTGAGAATATATTTTTTGATACTTATTAACCGTCAAAAATACTATTTATTTTGACACTTATTGACCATAAAAAATTCTTAACAAAAATTTTTAACAAAGAATGAGATGAGATATTGAAATTAAAGAATAAATTGAGATTTTGAAGATGAAGAATGAGTAGTATGATCCCAAACTCAGAGCAGTGTGATGCCAAAATTGATGGAACTTAACGAAAAAAGGAATAATGGAACAAGTTGAAAATAAATAAGTGTCAAAATTGAGAAGTAATTTTCTACAATTAAATTATTTATCAAAAAAGCATAGAGAATTTGACATTTGTGATATTTGTCAAAAATGTATATTTACTTTTATACTTAACTATGGCTATTAAAAAAATCATATTAAAATAATTTTTTTTTGTAGTGAATAATATAAATTAATATTGTAATTTTGTAATAAAATATTTTTTTAATTATAAAACGACAAAACGTTATCTATAAAAAGTTAAAAACCCACAACAATATAATACATAATTTAAGTTATTTTTGAAAAAGTTATCCCCGAATAATTCAATAATAAAAAAGCAGTGAAATATAATTACTTTTAAAATGCTTGTTAGTTGTTAAGAAACAATTTTTTGATTTGTTTTATTGAATGTGTATGTTGAAACCAAAAGCCAATGTCTAACGAATGCCGTAATGCATGAACTGATTTTTTTTTTTATTTATATTGTAACAAATTTTGTGATGTGTTTTTATATTTTAGTATAGATGAGTTTTACGAAATTTTTTTTTAATATTGTATTATTATGAGTGAAATTTTTTATGATGAACTAAATTGTATGTTAAATATTACTATAGTCATTTACAAATCGTCAATGACGTTTTGTGTTTATTCAATTAAAATAATATTTTTTTAACAAAATAACAATGACGTTTTATATTTTAATAATTAAAATAATATTTTTTATTATAAAATGTCAGTAACGTTTTGTTCTTTTATGATTAAAAAAAAATTTATTGTTAAACATCAACGACATTTTGTGTTACCACCACAGCCGTATAAAATACTAAAATAATCAAATATTTTTTATATTTCACATTAAAATTATTCATATATAAAAATTTTAGCCGAATTTTGTACTACTATGAGATTTTTTATTCTTTAAAAAACACAAAATGTCACCTACATTTTGTATGTAAAAGATATTTTTTAATTATTTAAATACAAAATGGTCCTAACATTTTATTAAAAAATATTTAATTTTTTTAATTTAAAAATATAAAACGTCAATGAAATTTGGTTGTTTTTAATTTTTTTAATTAAAAAAAATTAAAAATAATAGAAAAGGAATCATCAAACTATGAATGACCTAATAACAGTGTATTCCTTTTAAATAAAATTCATTATGGCCCTTATTAATAATTTTAGCATATTTTATTTTTTTTAGCGATTTTTGTTTTTCCTAATTTTCTCAAGAATAAATAGATAAAATAATTAAAGAGAATAAGTATTAATAAAATTATATAGTTCAATAAATTTATTTATTTTTATCATTTATAATTTTATTTCAATTCAAATTAAAAACTTACAGATCTATAAAATTTCTACAAGTATTTAATTATATCCTTTGATTATTCCTGCTCCATTGTTTTCAATTTTCTTAATTAAAAAAATTGAAAATAACCAAAACGTCATTAACGTTTTTTATTTTCGGATTTAAAAAAAGTACAAAATAAAAACGACACTACCATTGTGAATGAAAATTTTTAATATTTTTTTAATCAAAATATTTGTTGTATTAAAATAATTAAAAAAATATTTTTTACATAAGGTGATGATTTGTACTTTTTAAAAAGTAAAAAGTCTTATAGCCATGTAAAATTCATCTACACTAAAATGTAGAGGCACATCACATACTTTATTATAATATTAAAAAAAATAGCCCACTAAAGTCACTTTAATTTAGTGTATAATTTTTGTCTTTATTTTTTTTTTAAAAATACTTTTATTTATATATGTATTTATAGAAATAAAATTCGTTATTACTAAAATGGAATGGTCCATTAGTAAGGTTTTATTTGGGTGAACTTGTAAAAAAAGATTTTTTTTGAGTTATTTTTTTTTAAAAGATCTTATGAAAAAGTAAAAGTAATTTTATATTTGGATATCTCATGTAAAAAGATCTTTTATCTATTAATTATATTTGTGTTTAACAATATAAAAGTACTTTTTGTTTATTTATTATACGAAAAATATCTTTTTTTTAAAGAAAAAATATCTTTTAAAAAAATGTAAATTACAACCTTTTAAAAAGATTTTTTTATTTTTTAGTGCTTTTACTTTTATTATTGAAAATTTGTCAAACACGCTAAAAAATAAAAAAATCTTTTTTTCATTAAAAAAAAATTATCAAGATAACGACATGCAAACAAGCACTAAATATATTTAGCGCTTATTAATATAATAATTAATAATAAAAATATTATGTATGCACTAAAAATTAATTATTATGTGTACATTAAATTTTATTAATGTATAATTTATATTTTAATATATATCCTCTTTTAATAACTGATATTAGTATGCCTCTAACAAGATTCTTATATATAATAACAAGTGATCGATGTTTTACATATTTTAAAACATAGTTTATATTTTAATATATATTACATATAAATAATTAAAAAAATATTAAAAATCAACAAATTTTATGATTTATAATTAATAATTAGTTATTATTAATATTTTTAATTGTATGAGATTTTATTTAAAATGGTGTGTAATTATTCATTTTTTTTTAATTAATTAAATATTGGCTAAATTTTAATCAAAATACCCCTCCTAAACTAATTAATTTGATAATCGATTTTTTCCATGTACAACTTAGTAAATTACTTCTGAATTAACAACAGTGAAGATCACTAGGATTCTAAATCACTACGGGTAACAAACAGAAAATAGTTTCATTTCTCGATAATAGGGAGAAAAAAAAATCTTACTTGCGATATGATTCTCTTCCTAATTAGTTCTGATGTTACCAAACCCCGGGAAGAATTAGCTGAACCATGAGCATGACCATGTGTGGCATGTGTATGAACATGTATATGACCAACATGAGCATCATGACCATGACCATGATCACCCATTTCTTCATCATCAGCAGTAGGAACCTGCTTTGAAATATTAAAGTGTTGCCTATGATAATAGCCACTGGCAAAAGAATCCACCATCAAAGTTCCAATGGAAGCTAACATGGCAACAAAAGCAGCAAAAGGGAAGTTCCCCCACATGGGATCAAGCTGCGTAAGGCATGGCGAATTCAAGCTCTCAAAGGCGTCCGGTAGAATATGGATGAAGCCAGTGGAGAGAATGACGCCGGCCGCAAACGCCTTAATCATGAAGAAGATGTCGTTCTGAGGGTTAAGTGCTGGGATTCTCTTGCTCACCAATGGTAGGCTTACGCCTAGTCCGCCCGCCACCAGAACGGAAGCTATGGACATGATTTTATAGTGAAGAATGACTTCTATTGGATTTGAACCGTCCTTGGGTTTGATTTCTTGTGTTGTGTGATCACATGTGCAGCTACATGAACCCATGGTTGGGAACATGAAGACAAGAATAATACATGGGCATAGAAAGTTGAAGATGGTAAATGATGAACAAGCTTGGGAGTTCATGTTCATCTTTCTTTTTCTTTTTCTTTTTCTTTTTTTAATTTGTTTTTTGGGAAGGGGGAAGAGAGAGAAAAAGGGGGGGGGGGGGGGTTGAAAAGGGGAAGTTGGATGGTGTAGGAAAGTAGGGAATGTATGACCGTGTGAGAAATATTTATAAGATTTTTGCTAACGAGAAATATATAAAGGTTTTTCTCTTTTAATAATTAATTAAATTTTGATTGGCTCTCGTAGAAAGAAGTTGCTAACAGCTTAATCAGCCTCAAATGCAAAGGAATAATAATCTATTAACAAAAGCATAGATGCATGATGATGGACAAACATTCTGCGTTTCTTATTTGTACAAAACAATATAAAAAATATTAAAATATCAAACAATATACACAAATTTTAGATGCTATATAAATTATATATAATTTTGTCTTTAACTCAATACTAGTTAATATTTCATTTTTCGTTTACTAAAAACATTGACTTCCTAGTCTTTTTCAAAATTATATTATAAGTAGTTTAACTTAAGGCATTATTTTATTCACTGTAAAAAAAATTATTTAAATGTAGTTTATTTATAAAATAGGTTACGTTTTTTGTCGTGTTGCCCTTTTATATAAAAAAAATACATAATTTTAGTATTATTTAAAAAATATAGTCTTAAATATTATAGAAATCACTTATAAGATGTAAGGTATATTAATAAACAAACTTGTAATGATTTTAAATTTTATCGAGACAATTTGATCGTATGTTATTAGTGGTCCTTAAAATTTTCATTACCAAAGTCTATTATAACTGAGAATGAATATTCTCAAGTGAAAAGCTTATTTAGCATTATTGATTAGATGTTTTTGTGGGTCTATATTTACCCATATTTTTTAATTAATGATATAAACCAAAGTTTTAGAAAGATCATACGATACGATTGATTCTTTACCTAATAATTGTTGTTTAGTAAAAAAAATATTAAAAAATTATCAAAATTTATTATTTTAATTATTAATTAATTATTAATATTTAAATAATTTTATTAAGTAGATAATAAAAGGTGCGAATAATGTAAATAACGGACTACATTCAATAAACATAAAAAACATCTCAATATAATTATTCATCTTTATTATTTTTAATTTGACTTTTACTTTTTTTATTATCTATTTTTACCTTCACATACTCTAAATCCTATTTTCACCGCATTCATTGCTACCACCGTATAATATCCAACTAAGATCAAAGAAACATCCACAATTCTATACTAAAAAAGAAACATAAAGTTCTTAGTACAATAAAAAAAAAACAACTAGCTAAGATAGAGCAAAAAAAGAATCTAAAACACATCCAAAAAAATCCAAATCACAGCAGAATACGGGAGAGGGGAGACGGCAACAGCGATGCTCCCATAGATCGCGCAAGCGGTGGCAACAACACAGGAATCTTGAGACAGCGACAACGATGTCATGAAAATTGGCGGCGATCGCGTGACTGTGAATGGACGCGCACCTCGCCACTCGCAAACGGAATTGCACCTTGTGTCAGAGATCTTTCCGCTGGGCGCGACGCATTGTGGAGGTGCGGTAACAGTCTGATAACGAATGGTTAATATGGTGAGCGGGAACAGAACGTAGTGTGAAAGTGTGTTTAGAGAAGGTTAGGTTGCCTAATCCTAATTATTTATATTCAAATTAAAAAATTTAATTATTTTTAATAAATAATTAAAAAAATAATTTTTAAAATTATTTTAAATTTTCTTTTTTAACATATTATTTATGTTATTTAATATGAGTACTAATTTTTTATATTTTTTTCTATTAAAAAATATGAGCTAAAATATATGTTATTAATTATTAAATTAAAAAAATTAAATTAATGATTAAAAATAATAGCTAAAAATAATAAATTTTAATTAATGATCTTCTAATATTTTTATTATTAAAATGTTAAAAGTTTGTCCATCATCGAATATGTTATTTTGAATTCTTTTTCTTTGGATCAAAGGTTGGGTGTACATATATATAAAATGACAAGAGGGAAGAAAAATAAAACCACTCTTAGAGGTTGAGAACGTAAGCATCTTTATATATACTAATATAGCATAAACATGTAAGTGTATGTGTAATTAGACCGCACACTTATATACATTAAGAGAAAAGTCTAAAGGAGAGGGAATGAAGTGTTGCATGTGATTTGCTGCAAGAGGGAATGAACTCTATGCTGAATTGGAAATATATAGGAAGTTTTGTATAACAATGAAAAAGTTGTGAACACTTTATGTTGGATTGAGAATTTCCTGCATTTAATTTTCATGGTTAGGAATCACATAGTTGAATAATTTTGCTAACATGAGAAAGTATGTACGTCTATCTTTATGTGTATCAAAAATGATATATTTATATTAAAATTAGTCATTAAATATTTACGTATAAATATATGTATTATTTAATTTATTTTTAATATATATTTTATATTAATAATTTATTTTAGTGTATATTTAATATGATTTTTTATGTATAATACTACTATATAAACAAATATTTTTATAGCCAAATCTAATAAAATTAGCACAAGTCTAATATAAAAAAAACATGTGCACATGGATCAGTCACTTTTTTTTGTTCTTTTTTTAATATAAATTTTTATTTGAGAGTATAATTATTTATTAACATTGTACAAAAATTTTTATATATAAACAAAAATTTTTGTATATAACTGGTGCACGAAATTGCAATCACACTTTTGCAACCCCGCACAACTAACCAGCAAGTGCACTGGGTCGTCCAAGTAATACCTTACGTGAGTAAGGGTCGATCCCACGGAGATTGTCGGCTTGAAGCAAGCTATGGTTATCTTGTAAATCTTAGTCAGGATATCAATAATTATCAGGATTGATTGTGAAAAGCAAAAGAACATGAAATAATTACTTGTTTTGCAGTAATGGAGAAATAGGTTGAGGTTTTGGAGATGCTCTGTCTTCTGAACCTCTGCTTTCCTACTGTCTTCTTCTTCAAACACGCAAGACTCCTTCCATGGCAAGCTGTATGCAAGGGTTTCACCGTTGTCAATGGCTACCTCCCATCCTCTCAGTGGAAATGTTCAACGCACCCTGTCACGGCACGGCTATCCATCTGTCGGTTCTCAATCAGGCCGGAATAGAATCCAGTGATTCTTTTGCGTCTGTCACTAACGCCCCGCCCTCAGGAGTTTGAAGCTCGTCACAGTCATTCAATCATTGAATCCTACTCAGAATACCACAGACAAGGTTTAGACCTTCCGGATTCTCTTGAATGCCGCCATCAGTTCTAGCTTATACCACGAAGATTCCGGTTAAAGAATCCAAGAGACATCTACTCAATCTAAAGTAGAACGGAGGTGGTTGTCAGGCACGCGTTCATAGTTGAGAATATGATGAGTGTCACAGGTCATCACATTCATCCGGGTTAAGAACAAGTGATATCTTAGAACGGAAGCAAGCATGATTGAATAAGAAACAGTAGTAATTGCATTAATCCATCAAGACATAGCAGAGCTCCTCACCCCCAACCATGGGGTTTAGAGACTCATGCCGTAAAATGTACACAAAGAAACGTGTAAAGTGTCATGAGGTACAGATACAATATCAAAAGATCCTATTAATAGTGAACTAGTAACCTAGGGTTTACAGAATTGAGTAAATGACAGAAAAATCCACTTCCGGGCCCACTTGGTGTGTGCTTGGGCTGAGCATTGAAGCATTTTCGTGTAGAGACTCTTTCTGGAGTTAAACGCCAGCTTTTATGCCAGTTTGGGCGTTTAACTCCAATTTTTATGCCAGTTCCAGCGTTAAACGCTGGGAATTCTGAAGCTGATTTGCAACGCCAGTTTGGGCCATCAAATCTCGGGCAAAGTATGGACTATTATACATTGCTGGAAAGCCCAGGATGTCTACTTTCCAACGCCGTTGAGAGCGCGCCAATTGGGCTTCTGTAGCTTCAGAAAATCCACTTCGAGTGCAGGGAGGTCAGAATCCAACAACATCTGCAGTCCTTTTCAGCCTCTAAATCAGATTTTTGCTCAGGACCCTCAATTTCAGCCAGAAAATACCTGAAATCACAGAAAAACACACAAACTCATAGTAAAGTCCAGAAAAGTGAATTTTAACTAAAAACTAATAAAAATGTACTAAAAACTAACTAAATCATACTAAAAACATACTAAAAATAATGCCAAAAAGCGTATAAATTATCCGCTCATCACAACACCAAACTTAAATTGTTGCTTGTCCCCAAGCAACTGAAAATCAAAGTAGGATAAAAAGAAGAGAATATACTATAGACTCCAAAATATCAAGGAAACTCAGCTCCAATTAGATGAGCGGGACTAGTAGCTTTTTGCTTCCGAACAGTTTTGGCATCTCACTTTATTCCTTGAAGTTCAGAATGATTGGCATCTTTAGGAACTCAGAACTCAGATAGTGTTATTGATTCTCCTAGTTAAGTATAATGATTCTTGAACATAGCTAGTGTATGAGTCTTGGCTGTGGCCCAAAGCACTCTGTCTTCCAGTATTACCACCGGATACATACATGCCACAGACACTTACTTGGGTGAACCTTTTAGATTATGACCCAGCTTTGCTAGAGTCCCCAATTAGAGGTGTCCAGGGTTCTTAAGCACACTCTTTTGCCTTGGATCACAACTTTTATTTCTTTCTTTCTCTCTTTTTTTTTCCGTTTTTTTTGAATCACTGCTTTTTCTTGCTTCAAGAATCAATTTGATGATTTTTCAGATCCTCACTAACAGTTCTCTTTTTCCTCATTCTTTCAAGAGCCAACAATTTTAACATTCTCAAAACAACAAATTCAAAAGACATATGCACTGTTCAAGCATTCATTCGGAAAACAAAAAGTATTGTCACCACATCAAACTAATTCAACTAGTTTCAAAGATAAATTCGAAATCCTGTATTTCTTGTTCTTTTGTGATTAAAGCATTTTTCATTTAAGAGAGGTGATGGATTCATAGGACATTCATAGCTTTAAGACATGAATTTTTTAAATTTTATTAATTATGAATTAAGAACAAGACTCAAAAATAGATATAAGATGAGACTAGAAAAAAAAATAGAAAACAAAAATTTAAATAGGCTCCTAATGATAGAGGTTTTCACAGAGTTAGGACTCAACAACCTTGATTTTGAGAAGTGGATGCTCCCTCAAATTGAGGGGAGAATTTTTGGCGTTTCAGTTCTTGAAGTTCATGCCCCTGCTTCTCTTGTTCCTTCAGCAATTTGCAGAGCATGCAGTTCTGATTCTGCTGTTCTTCCTTAAGTTGCTCCATAGTTTCTTGCAACTTGGTGATAGATGCTTCTAGGCTGGCCCAGTAGCCAATTTCAGGAAATTCAGGGAGGAACTCCTGCGCCCTCCTTTTGATAGAGTTGTCTTGCATTTGTCCTTCCATTGACTTCTTGGTGATTGGATGTTCAATGGGTATGAATTCATCTACTCCCATCTTTACCCCAACCTCTTTACAGAGCAAGGAGATCAAGCTTGGGTAAGCCAGTTTGGCTTCAGTGGAATTCTTATTTGCAATTGTGTAGATCTCACAAGCAATCAAATGATGAACCTCCACTTCTTTTCCAAGCATAATGCAATGAATCATCACTGCTCTCTTGATAGTGACCTCAGAACGGTTGCTAGTGGGCAATATGGAACGCCCAATAAAGTCTAGCCAACCTCTTGCAATTGGTTTGAGGTCTCCCCTCTTGAGTTGGTTTGGGACACCCTTTGAATTGGTTATCCACTTAGTTCCAGGGAGGCATATGTCCTCTAGAACTTGATCCAACCCTTTATCTGCTCTCACCATTCTCCTATTAAAGGATTCAGGATCATCTTGCAGTTGAGGCAATTTGAAGATTTCTCTTATTTTGTCCAGATGGAAGTAGATAACTTTCCCTCTGACCATGGTTCTATAAGTATGGAAAGCAGTTCCAGTCATTCTCTGCTTATCTGTCAGCCACAGATTTGAGTAGAATTCCTGAACCATATTTCTTCCAACCTTTATCTCAGGATTGGTTAGAACTTCCCATCCTCTGTTTCGAATTTGCTCTTGGATCCCCGGATATTCATCTTCTTTCAGATCAAATTTAACTTCCGGGATCACTGACCTCAGACCCATTATTTTGTGATAATGGTCTTCATGTTCTTTGGTTAAGAACTTCTCTTGATTCTAAAGATTCTTTGGATTATTCTCTTTCTTTCCTCTTACATTGGTTTGTTTTCCTTTAAGAGCCATGATCTTGATGAATCTTGGCTTAGTGATCACGGAAAAGCACACCAAACTTAGAGGTTTGCTTGTCCTCAAGCAAAAGAACGGAAAGAAGAGAGAGAAAAGAGAAGAGCAAATTCGAATGGTGTGGGGGAATAAGGAGGCCGAACGTGCTTTTATAAGGGGGGGGGGAGGAGCTTTCGAAAAAAAATTGGAAGGAGATTTGAGAAGATATGGAGAGAATTTGAGAGAAGGGTGAGTTTTTGAACAAGATTTGGGATTGATTTGAGAGAGATTTGAAGAATGATTTTGATTTTTGAAGATTTGAAGGTGAATGATGAAAGGTTGAAGTGTGTTTATGTAGAAAAGTATGGGTTAAAAAAGGAAAGTTTGAAAAAAATTTGATCAGAAAGCAAAATCTTGGTCCCCCACCTTTCTGGCGTTAAACGCCCAGAATGGCATCCATTCTGGCGTTTAACGCCCATTTGCTAGCCATTGTGGGCGTTTAACGCCCAGCCAGGTGCCCTGGCTGGCGTTAAACGCCAGAATCCCCTTTGTCACTGGGCGTTCTTGCTAAACGCCCAGGATGCTGCACACCTGGCGTTAAACGCCCAGAATGGTGCCCATTCTGGCGTTTAACGCCCAAAGTACCCCTTACTGGCGTTTTTTCGCCAGTAAGCTCTTTTTCTCTGCTTTTTGCACCGAATCCTTCTGTAACTCTGTGAATTCCTTCATTTTTGATATTTGCCCTTGTAGAAACAAAACATATAACCTGCTAATGACTGGGTTGCCTCCCAGCAAGTGCTTCTTTACTGTCTTTAGCTGGACCTTCACTGAGAATCACTCAAGTCTCAGTTTTGAGCATTCTTGCTCAAAATTGTTTTCAAGATAATGCTTGATCATCTGTCCTTTAACAATGAACTTTTTGTCAGACTCAGCATCCTGGAGCTCGACATATCCATATGGTGATACTCCTGTAATCACATACGGACCCCTCCAACGAGATTTAAGCTTTCCTGGGAACAATCTGAGCCTAGAGTTGAATAGCAGAACTTTTTGTCCTGGCTCAAAGACTCTGGATGACAACTTTTTGTCATGCCACTTCTTTGCCTTTTCCTTATAAATTTTTGCATTTTCAAAGGCATTGAGTCTGAACTCCTCTAGTTCATTTAGTTGGAGCAATCTTTTTTCACCTGCTAATTGAGCATCCATGTTTAGGAACCTGGTTGCCCAGTAGGCTTTATGTTCCAGTTCCACGGGCAGATGACAGGCCTTCCCATACACCAGTTGGTATGGAGAGGTTCCTATAGGAGTCTTGAATGCTGTTCTGTATGCCCACAGAGCATCATCCAAACTCTTTGCCCAATCCTTTCTTCGGGCTATCACAGTCCGTTCTAGGATTCTTTTTAGCTCTCTGTTAGAGACTTCAGCTTGCCCATTTGTCTGTGGATGATACGGAATTGCCACTTTGTGGCTAATTCCATATCTGACCATAGCGGAGTATAGCTGTTTATTGCAGAAATGAGTGCCCCCGTCACTGATTAGTACTCTGGGAACACCAAACCTGCTGAAGATGTGTTTCTGGAGAATTTCAGCACGGTCTTGGTATCATTAGTGGGTGTAGCAATTGCTTCCACCCACTTAGACACATAGTCCACTGCCACCAGAATGTAAGTGTTTGAGTATGATGGTGGGAATGGACCCATGAAGTCAATCCCCCATACGTCAAACAATTCAATCTCTAATATCCCTTGTTGAGGCATGGCATATCCGTGAGGCAAGTTACCAGCTCTTTGGCAACTGTCACAGTTACGCACAAACTCTCGGGCATCTCTATAGAGAGTAGGCCAGTAGAAGCCACATTGGAGGACTTTAGTGGTTGTTCGCTCACTTCCAAAATGTCCTCCATACTGTGATCCATGGCAGTGCCATAGGATCCTTTGTGCTTCTTCTCTGGGTACACATCTGCGGATCATTCCGTCTGCACATCTCTTAAAGAGATACGGCTCATCCCATAGGTAGTACTTGGCATCTGAAATTAATTTCTTTCTTTGCACTCTGCTGTACTCCTGGGGTATGAACCTCACAGCTTTATAATTTGCAATATCTGCAAACCATGGAGCTTCCTGAATGGCAAAGAGTTGTTCATCTGGGAAAGTCTTAGAGATCTCAGTAGAAGGGAGGGACGCCCCAGCTACTGGTTCTATTCGGGACAGATGATCAGCTACTTGGTTCTCTGTCCCTTTTCTGTCTCTTATTTCTATATCAAACTCTTGCAGAAGCAACACCCATCTTATAAGCCTGGGTTTTGAATCCTGCTTTGTGAGTAAGTATTTAAGAGCAGCATGGTCAGTGTACACAATCACTTTGGATCCCACTAGATAGGATCTAAACTTGTCAATGGCATAGACCACTGCAAGTAACTCTTTTTCTGTGGTTGTGTAATTCTTCTGTGCATCATTTAGAACACGGCTGGCATAATAAATGACGTGCAGAAGTTTGTTATGCCTCTGTCCCAACACTGCACCAATGGTATGGTCACTGGCATCACACATTAGTTCAAATGGCAATGTCCAGTCTGGTGCAGAGATGACTGGTGCTGTGACCAGCTTGGCTTTCAGGGTCTCAAATGCCTGCAGACACTGTGTGTCAAACACAAATGGTGTGTCAGCAGCTAGCAGGTTGCTCAAAGGTTTTGCAATTTTCGAAAAATCCTTTATAAACCTTCTATAGAATCCTGCATGCTCCAGAAAGCTTCTGATTGCCTTAACATTGGCAGGTGGTGGTAATTTTTCAATTACCTCTACCTTTGCCTTATCCACCTCTATTCCCCTGCTTGAAATTTTGTGCCCAAGGACAATTCCTTCAGTCACCATAAAGTGACATTTCTCCCAGTTTAAAACCAGGTTAGTCTCTTGGCACCTTTTCAGGACAAGTGCTAGGTGGTTAAGACAGGAGCTGAATGAGTCTCCATATACTGAGAAGTCATCCATGAAGACTTCCAGGAATTTCTCCACCATATTAGAGAAGATGGATAACATGCATCTCTGAAAGGTTGCAGGAGCATTACACAGACCAAAAGGCATCCTCCTGTAGGCAAACACGCCAGAAGGGCAAGTAAATGCTGTTTTCTCTTGGTCTTGAGGATCTACTGCAATTTGGTTGTAACCTGAATAGCCATCCAAAAAGCAGTAATAATCATGACCAGCTAGTCTTTCTAGCATTTGGTCTATGAATGGTAAAGGAAAATGATCCTTTCTGGTGGCTGTATTGAGCCTTCTGTAGTCAATACACATACGCCACCCTGTAACTGTTCTTGTAGGAACCAGTTCATTTTTTTCATTATGAACCACTGTCATGCCTCCCTTTTTGGGGACAACTTGGATAGGAATCACCCAGGGGCTATCAGAAATAGGATAAATAATCCCAGCCTCTAGTAATTTAGTGACCTCTTTCTGCACCACCTCCTTCATGGCTGGATTTAGCCTCCTCTGTGGTTGGACCACTGGTTTGGCATTATCCTCCAGCAGGATCTTGTGCATGCATCTAGCTGGGCTAATGCCCTTAAGATCACTTATGGACCACCCAAGAGCTGTCTTGTGTGTCCTTAGCACTTGAATCAGTGCTTCCTCTTCCTGTGGATTTAAAGAAGAGCTTATAATCACTGGAAAAGTGTCACCCTCTCCCAGAAATACATACTTCAGGGATGGTGGTAGTGGTTTGAGTTCAGGTTTGGGAGGCTTATCCTCCTCCTGAAGAATTTTCGAAAATTCCTTTGTTTCCTTTGGTTTTTCTTGATCAGGTTGAGCATCCTTGAAGATGTCCTCAAGCTCTGATTCTAGGCTTTCAGTCATATTGATCTCTTCCACCAAAGAGTCAATAATGTCAGCGCCCATGCAGTCATTTGGTGTGTCTGGATGCTGCATAGCTTTTATAGCATTTAACTTGAACTCATCCTCATTGACTCTCAGGGTTACTTCCCCTTTTTGTACATCAATGAGAGTTCGTCCAGTTGCTAGGAAAGGCCTTCTAGAATGAGAGTTGCACTCTTGTGCTCCTCCATTTCCAGCACCACAAAGTCAGTTGGAAAGGCAAATGGCCCAACCTTGACAATCATGTTCTCAATTATGCCTGATGGATATTTAATGGAGCCATCAGCAAGTTGGAGGCATATCCGGGTTGGTTTGACTTCTTCAGTCAACCCAAGCTTTCTGATAGTGGATGCAGGTATTAGATTGATGCTTGCTCCAAGGTCACACAGGGCTGTCTTGGTGCAAGCACCTTCTAATGTGCATGGTATCATAAAGCTCCCTGGATCTTGAAGCTTTTCTGGTAAGCTTTTCAGAATGACTGCACTGCATTCTTCAGTGAGAAATACTTTTTCAGTTTCTCTCCAATCCTTCTTATGACTTAAGATCTCTTTCATGAACTTAGCATAAGAAGGTATTTGCTCAAGTGCCTCTGCAAACGGAATCTTTATTTCAAGAGTCCTTAGATAGTCTGCAAAGCGGGCAAATTGCTTATCCTGTTTCGCTTGGCGGAGTTTCTGAGGATAAGGCATCTTGGCTTTATATTCTTCAACCTTAGTTGCTGCAGGTTTATTCCTTACAGAAGTGGTTGAAGAAGCCTTTTTAGAGGGATTACTGTCAGCACTCTCAGGTGTCTGATCCTCCCTTGACGTCTGAACGCCAGGAATGGGTGAAGATTGGGCGTTTAACGCCAACTTCTCTCCCTTTTCTGGCGTTTGAACGCCAGAACTGGGTAGGGAATGGGCGTTTAACGCCAGCTTTCCTCCCCTTTCTGGCGTTTGAACGCCAACAGTACTCCTCTCTGGGTTCTTACTGTCCTCAGAGGGATTTTGGACAGTGGTTTGGTTATCCTCTGTCAATTGTTCCTTATTTGGCTTTTTGCTACTTTGAGCAGTGTTATTCAATGTCTTCCCACTCCTTAGTTGAACTGCTTGACATTCTTCTGTTATCTGTTTAGATATCTGCTGTTTTGCTTGATTCAACTGCAGTTCTATGTTCTTGTTAGCAATTTTGGTTTCATGGAGCATCTCTCTAAATTCTGCTAACTGTTTTGTCATCAGGTGTAATTGTTGATTAAGCTCAATCATCTGTTCTGGAGGATTAGGATCAGTGGCTACTGCCATGACTTCCTCTTTTGGAGAGAACTCATTGCTAGGATACAAATATTGATTTCTAGCAACAGTGTCTATAAGCTCTTGAGCCTCTTCAATTGTCTTCCTCATGTGTATAGATCCACCGACTGAGTGGTCTAAAGACATCTGAGCCTTTTCTGTAAGCCCATAGTAGAAGATGTCTAACTGTACCCACTCTGAAAACATTTCAGAGGGGCATTTTCTTAGCATACCTCTATACCTCTCCCAGGCATTATAAAGGGATTCGTTATCCTCTTGTTTAAAGCCTTGGATGTCCAGCCTTAGCTGTGTCATCCTCTTTGGAGGGTAGAAGTGATTCAGGAATTTGTCTGATAACTGTTTCCATGTCTTTATGCTTGCTGTAGGTTGGTTATTCAACCACCTCTTAGCTTGATCTTTTACAGCAAATGGAAACAGTAATAGTCTATAGACATCCTGATCCACCTCTTTATCACGTACTGTGTCAGCAATTTGTAAGAACTGTGCCAGAAACTCAGTAGGTTCTTCCTGTGGAAGACCGGAATACTGGCAATTTTACTGCACTATGATAATGAGTTGAGGATTTAGCTCAAAGCTGCTTGCTTTGATGGGAGGTGTACAGATGCCACTCCCATATGCAGCTGTAATGGGGTTAGCATATGATCCCAGAGTCCTTCTGGACTGCTCAATTCCACTTAGGTCCATGATGGATAAAGGGAAGATGATATGAATTCACAAGCAAAGTATATATTTTTTTTAAAGTGACCGAAAAATAAAATAAAATAATTGGAAAATAAAACAAAAATTCGAAAATTAAAAGAAAATAAGATCAAGGCAAATTAAAAACTGGATCAATTAGTTAATTAAAAAGATTTTGAAATCAGCAATTTAAAAAAAGATATGATTGAAAATTATTTCGAAAGGAGGAAAGAGAAAAATAACAAAATGACACAAAACTTAAAATTTTTAGAAAATCAAACACCAAATTTCGAAAACTTTTAAGGGAGAAACACAAACAGGACACCAAACTTAGAATTTTTAAGGATCAAAAAGGGACTAAGGACATGCAAATTCGAAAATTAGAAGAAAAAATAAAAGCATGCAATTGACACCAAACTTAAAATATGAAACTAGACTCAACTAAAAGACTCTAAACCAACAAAAATAAAACAGTCCTAATCTAAGCAACAAGATAAGCCGTCAGTTGTCCAAACTCGAACAATCCCCGGCAACGGCGCCAAAAACTTGGTGCACGAAATTGCAATCACACTTTTGCAACCCCGCACAACTAACCAGCAAGTGCACTGGGTCGTCCAAGTAATACCTTACGTGAGTAAGGGTCGATCCCACGGAGATTGTCGGCTTGAAGCAAGCTATGGTTATCTTGTAAATCTTAGTCAGGATATCAATAATTATCAGGATTGATTGTGAAAAGCAAAAGAACATGAAATAATTACTTGTTTTGCAGTAATGGAGAATAGGTTGAGGTTTTGGAGATGCTCTGTCTTCTGAACCTCTGCTTTCCTACTGTCTTCTTCTTCAAACACGCAAGACTCCTTCCATGGCAAGCTGTATGCAAGGGTTTCACCGTTGTCAGTGGCTACCTCCCATCCTCTCAGTGGAAATGTTCAACGCACCCTGTCACGGCACGGCTATCCATCTGTCGGTTCTCAATCAGGCTGGAATAGAATCCAGTGATTCTTTTGCGTCTGTCACTAACGCCCCGCCCTCAGGAGTTTGAAGCTCGTCACAGTCATTCAATCATTGAATCCTACTCAGAATACCACAGACAAGGTTTAGACCTTCCGGATTCTCTTGAATGCCGCCATCAGTTCTAGCTTATACCACGAAGATTCCGGTTAAAGAATCCAAGAGACATCTACTCAATCTAAAGTAGAACGGAGGTGGTTGTCAGGCACGCGTTCATAGTTGAGAATATGATGAGTGTCACAGGTCATCACATTCATCCGGGTTAAGAACAAGTGATATCTTAGAACGGAAGCAAGCATGATTGAATAAGAAACAGTAGTAATTGCATTAATCCATCAAGACACAGCAGAGCTCCTCACCCCCAACCATGGGGTTTAGAGACTCATGCCGTAAAATGTACACAAAGAAACGTGTAAAGTGTCATGAGGTACAGATACAATGTCAAAAGATCCTATTAATAGTGAACTAGTAACCTAGGGTTTACAGAATTGAGTAAATGACAGAAAAATCCACTTCCGGGCCCACTTGGTGTGTGCTTGGGCTGAGCATTGAAGCATTTTCGTGTAGAGACTCTTTCTGAAGTTAAACGCCAGCTTTTATGCCAGTTTGGGCGTTTAACTCCAATTTTTATGCCAGTTCCAGCGTTAAACGCTAGGAATTCTGAAGCTGATTTGCAACGCCAGTTTGGGCCATCAAATCTCGGGCAAAGTATGGACTATTATACATTGCTGGAAAGCCCAGGATGTCTACTTTCCAACGCCGTTGAGAGCGCGACAATTGGGCTTCTGTAGCTCCAGAAAATCCACTTCGAGTGCAGGGAGGTCAGAATCCAACAGCATCTGCAGTCCTTTTCAGCCTCTAAATCAGATTTTTGCTCAGGACCCTCAATTTCAGCCAGAAAATACCTGAAATCACAGAAAAACACACAAACTCATAGTAAAGTCCAGAAAAGTGAATTTTAACTAAAAACTAATAAAAATGTACTAAAAACTAACTAAATCATACTAAAAACATACTAAAAACAATGCCAAAAAGCGTATAAATTATCCGCTCATCAATAACATAAAATTTTTATTGATATAACACAGAAAGTTGTACATATAGTACATAAAATTTTGGTGCGAATACATTTTATTGGTTCGGTGAATAAATTGTAGTCTTTAAAAATTTGTGCTGCGCATAAACAAATTTTGCGCAGTGCACCAAAATTTTGTGATATATATATTTTGTTGATTGTGTATCAATATTTTAGATATGTAGTCTTTTAAAAATTTATCTTGTACTCTTAATTTTTTTGGGTTGTACACTAAAATTTTTTGTGATATCAAAATTTTTATGTGTGTGTATTTTGTTGATTGGGTATTAAATTTTTTGTACTATGAATCAAAATTTTTGTACTCTAGTTTTTTGAATATATATATATAAAAGAGAACAAAAAATAAAAAAACCATGATGATAATGATAATGAAAGATGAAAAGAAAAAATCACAAGAAAAATAATACATTGAAAAAAACATCGATGACAATGTTATGTTATTGAAAAAGAAGCATGTAAAAAAAAGCTCAAAGAAAAAATAACAACGACGTTAAAGATGACGACGACCACATTAAAAAAATTACGTTTATCTAACTTGATTGAAACTTAGTTGATAAATTTATTTGACGAAATAACATTATTGTTTATGGATATGGTTGCTTTTTGGATACTTGGGCCAATATGTAAAGTGAGGTATTGCTCCTTAAATAGTTTCATATAATGCTTTTTTCAGAACATATTACTATTGTATATCAACCAAAACGTTAGTAATTTGTTACATATATTAAAAAGTATTTATTATTACTATCGTGGAAAATTTTGTATTAGACAATTTTAGATTTAAATAAATTTTATAGACATTTTTTTTATTGTTGGGTTACAAATTCGACTCACGGAGAGAAAAGACACAAAACAAATTCTATATCTCATCATATCTCTTTTGATATTGTCATCAAGGATAATGATCAAAAATAGGACATCACTACTAATATAAAAATGTCCAAAATAAAAGAAAATAACACCTAAATTTTGTTATATCTCAGTTATATCTCTCACTAAATACTAGGACTACAATAATTTTTGCTAAGTTGTCTTTATATTTTATTGCATTATTCCGTCTCCAACACTGTATATAAGGTCACATCTCTATAATAGTTGCCAAAGTTGAACACGTATATCATTTTGGTGATCATGCAACTTCTCATTAACACCACAAGACTGTACTATTCTCGTTTTGTTTATTGGCTATTTTGTGTGAAGCATATTGAATCTTAATATTATTGAAACTTTGCAAAAAAGAATTTCACTTAGTTTTTTTATCAAAATTCAACCTCCAATAGTTATCACCTTATCCTTTGGCCCATCTGGTAGCCGAATCCCCACACCTTCATACTGTTATACCAACAAGTGCGTTGGGTCGTCCAAGTAATACCTGAGTAAGTTAGGGTCGATCCCGCAAAGATTGTGATTTGAAGCAAGCAATGGTTATCCTACAAGTCATAATCAGGCAGATGAAAGAGTAGGAGATGTTGGTATGTTAATTTTAATTGCATATAAAAAAAGGAATAAAGAAACAAGGTAATTAGAACTCAAAAGTTGTATAAACTATGAAAAGAAAATGGTTAAGGTTTGGAGTTGCTTAGTCTTTCTGAATTAACTCTGGCATTATTGTCTTCTCTACTTGTGAATGATCTTTTCCATGGCAGGCTGTAAGTGATTGGCGCCTTTATTAAGAGGTCGTCAATACTCTTCCGGATCTGAACCATAGGGTTAGTGTGGATCCATCTCTGCTTGAGGGTGAAGCATGTATAGTCCATTCTCCTTAATGATCCTACTCAAAACGCCACAGACAATGTCAAATCTTCTGGATCAGAGAATGCTGCATCATAGGATTCTAGCCTCTACCATAGAGATCCTAATCTCCCCAAAATTGGCTGAACTGGTGTCCCGAGAAGTCCCCAACGAAGTCGTGGATTAGCCGTCTGAGAGATGTATGATTCAAGCTGGTGGTGCATGCTTTCCACTGAAGTATTCACACGAACCCAAGTAGACACAGGTGTTTGTCAGGCATGTTCTTCTTAATGTGATGAATAGAGCTGATTGTCACTGATCATCCTATCCACTATGTTGAAGTACGAATATACATCTTAGAATTAATCAAACACGGATCGAAGAAGAAACAACAATACTTTTATTAATTCATAGGACTCAGCAGGGCTCCTCCCCTCAACTTAGGAGGTTTAGAAACTCATACTGATGTAAAATACAAAGTAAAATTCGAATATGGCATGTAAAAGTCTGAATAACATAAATTTAATCCTTTAAATACTAAACAGATGACTAGTACAGGTAAAACAGTCTATTTAGTGCTAAAATCTACTTTTGGGGCCCACTTGGTGAGTGTTTGGGCTGAGCTTTTATGAGATCCATGTGCTATGAGGTCTCTTGGGCGTGCAACACCAGCTAGGGGATTCTCTCTGGGCGTTTGGATGCTAGGTTCTGCTCCTTGGGAGCTGGACACCGGAAAGGGGCAGGAAGCTGGCGTTGGACGCCAGTTTTGGGCCTTCTAGTCCAAAATAAAGTATAGACTATTATACATTGCTGGAAAGCTCTGGAAGTCATCTTTCCATATCCATTGATAACGCTCCATTTGGACTTCTGTAGCTCTAGAAAATCTCTTCCGAGTGCAAAGAGGTCAGATTTGGACAGCATCTGCAGTGCTTTCTCTGTCAATGAATCAGACTTCTGTTCCAACTCCTCAAATTCAACCAGAAAATACCTGAAATGGTACAAAAACATACAAACTCAAAGTAGAATCCAAAAATGTTAATTTAACACTAAAACCTATAAAAATTTAATAAAAACTAAATAAAATATATTAAAAACTATATAAAAACTATGCCAAAAAGCGTATAAAATATATGCTCATCACAACACCAAACTTAAACTGTTGTTTGTCTCCAAGCAACAAAAAATAAAATAGGATGAAAAGAAGATTAGAATGCAATAAATCTCTGAGTTTCCAATGAAGCTCAGTTTAAATTAGATGAGCGGGACTTTGTAACTTTTTGCTTCTGAATAGTCTTGGCATCTCACTATCAATTGAAATTCAGAATGCCTGGCATCTTTAGAAACTTAGAATCTAGATGATATTATTGATTCTTCTAGTTCAGCTCTTTTTGACTCTTGAACACAACTTTCAAAGTCTTGGCCATGACCCTAAGCACCTTATTTTCTAGTATTACCACTAGATACAATAATACCACAGACACTTTAACTCGGTGAACCTTTTCAGATTGTGACTCAGTTTTGCTAGAGTCCCCAGATAGAGGTGTCCAGAGTTCTTAAGTACACTCTTTTTTTGCTTTGGACTATGACTTTAACTGCTCAGTCTCAACTTGACACCTTCATGCCACAAGCACATGGTTAGGGACAGCTTTGTTAAGCCGTTTAGGCCAGGATTTTATTTATTTAGGCTCTCTTATCCATTAATGCTCAAAGCCTTGGATCCTTTTACCCTTGCCTTTTAGTTTAAAGGGTTATTAGCTTTTTTAATCTGCCCTCTTTTTCCTGCATTTTTGGGCAGTAATGGATTTTTTTGCTTTTTACCAATTTTTTTCCTTTTTTTTCGCATGCATAATTTTTTCTTTTGCAACATGCTTTTTTTTCTTTTGCTGCTTTTTGTTTCTTCAAGAATCAATTTTTAGATTTTTTAAATTATAAATAATATTTTTCCTTTTTCTTCATTCTATCAAGAGCCAGTATCCTAAAATTTCAACTTCAAATATGCACTGTTTATTCTTTCATTTAGAAAACTAAAGCAATGCCACCACATCAAAATAATTTAACTATTCTTTATTGAAAAACTCAAAAATTTATTCATCTTTATTTCTTCAAAAAAAAAAAACTACTATTTTATTCATGTTTAATGATGATAAGAGGAATAATTTATAGCTAATTGGAAAAATAAAAATTAATTAATTGCTACTAATGCTTATGTAATCCTAAAAAAATTTAAAAGACATAAAATAAAAAATAAAATTAAAGACTTAAATATTAATAGTGATCATGTAACCTAAATATGAGACATACAAATTAAAATAACAGAAATATAAAAAGCAGGAATTAGAATAGCCACAGAGTTGAAACTCAACAACCTTCAGCTTGGGGGATGCTGGTTTCTTCAGCCTGTGGGACACACAGCTCTTCAACTTGAGGGGCACTTGATAAACCACTATTTTATGGTTTATATTGTGTTTAATTGAGTGGTTTTATCACGTCTATACCCACTTATTCATATGATTAGCATGATATTACAATTCCTTCCCAAAGTTGTTTTATGGTTGAAAACTTGCTTCCTAGAGATCTTTTAATTACGTATTTTAATTCTCCTTAATACCATTCGATGCTGTGATCCATGTGTTAAGTGTTTCAGGCTTTATAGGGTAGGAATGGCTCAAAGGATGGAAAGGAAGCATGCAAAAGTGGAAGGAATACAAGAAACTGAAAGAATTGCAAAAGCTATCAGCCCGACCTCTTCGTACTCAAATAGTCATAACTTGAGCTACAGAGGTCCAAATGAGACAGTTTTAGTTGCGTTGGAAAGCTAACATCCGGCGCTTCGCAACGATATTTAATTTGCCATAGCTTCCCCGAAGATAGGCGATGCGCACGTGTGAATCACACGAACGCGTGACCTGAAAAAAATGCAATCCGCACGAACGCGTAGACGACGCTTCCGCGTGACTTTGCCGCGACTTGTGCATACCAGAAATTACTGGAGCAATTTCTGGGCTATTTTTGACCCATTTTTTGGCCAAGAAAACACAGATTAGAGGCTATAAAGTGAGGGAATCCATCAATTCAGACAACAAGAATACAACTTTCATAATTCACAATTTTTAGGTTTAGATGTAGTTTTTCGAGAGAGAGGCTCTCTCCTCTCTCTTAGGTTTTAGGATTTAGGATTTCTTTTTAGGATTAGAATTTCTACTTCTCAGTTTTCAGGTTCAATGTTCCTTTTATTTATTTTCCCAATTTAATTTATGAACTTTTTCATGTTAGATTTGATTTCTTTTAATAATGCAACTTGAGGTATTTCAAACATATGATTTTTATTTAGCTTTCTATATTCTTGGCTTTGGTTGAGTGATTAGAGACTCTTGAGTTATCAAACTCTTTTGTTGATTGATAATTGGAAGTTACTAATTGACTTGAATTCCACTAACTCTAGTCCTTCTTTGGGAATTGACTAGGACTTGAGGATTCATATTGATTTATCCACTTGACTTACCTTCATAGTTAGAGGTTGACTAAGTGGGAGCAACGAGCAATTCTCATCACAATTGATAAGGATAACTAGGATAGGACTTCTAATTTTCATACCTTTCCAAGAGTTTTCTTAGCTATTGATTTATTAATTCTCCCCACGCGTGCGTGTCACCCACGCGCACGCGTGACCCTGCAAAATCGACGTAAAGAGGTATATGGCAGCAAGTTATGATGGAATAGGGCTAGAACCATGCTAGAAGCACCAGCCCTACCACGCGAACGCGTGCCCCACGTGTCCGCGTCGTTTTTCAAAGTATGGCGGTTCACGCGATCGCGTCACCCACGCGCACGCGTCACCCTGAATTTTGGCAATATGCGTTTGAGACAGAGAGTTGCACAAATGCGAGGCTGCTCTCGCGCCACTAACACAAATCAACTCACGCGAGCGCGTGACCCACGCGTCCGTGTCACTTGAAAATATCGTCAATCACGCAAACGCGTGACCCACGCATCCGCGTCAGCTGCGCCGCACATCTTATCCAGATCAGCGCCACTTATCGTATCTTTTCTTTTCTAATCCTAATTTCTTCTATCTTTTCGTCTTTCCTCCTCCTTTCTTACTTTCTTCTTCTTCATCTCTTTAACTTCTCATCCCTCCTCACTTCCATTCAATTTTATTTAATTTATTTGCATACTTACATTCATTATATTTTAATTTTGTGCATATTTTTATTTTCTTTTCTAAAGTTATCCTTTTTACATTGGTGTTACTTGTTCATATTCAGCTGTTATATCTTTGTTGATATTATTTTGGTGCTTAGTGACTTATTTTCCACTGTTGGGTAATATTATTTAAGTCAATACTCATCTTTTGTGATACTTGTATTACTTTTGTATTGACATGAGCTTATACTATCTTGCATTACCCACACTCTTTGCCCCTTTGTTGCAATTCTTGCACTATTGATATGCCATGTGCTTCTACTATTTTCTCACTTGCATATTGTAGCTACCATGTCCCTTCATTATTTGGCATTAACTCACCCATATTTTATTTGTTTTATATCTTTGTTTCTGGGTTACTTTTCTTCTTTTCCTCTTCTTTCAGGATGGTCACTAGGAAAGGAAAGGAAAAGAACTTCTATATGGGGCAACAGACAAGTCCATCTGCACAATCTTTGGAGAAAAGCATCAGTTGGAACAACCCGTCCACTTGCATATCTTAGCATGCACCGAGGACGGTGCAATCTTTAAGTGTGGGGAGGTCGATACCGACTTCCGTAGGTTAGTTACCTTCTTCTCAACACCAATATTTTATTTTCTTTGTTTGTTCATTGTTGCATTTGCATGTTTGATTGCATATTTGTTTGATTTTGTGCATATTTTACCACTTGGTTGAAGTAGTATTCTCTTTTTCAAGAAACTTTTTATAGCATTTCACTAATTTGAATTAAAATTTTTATTAAACTTGTTTGAATAAATATTATTTTGGAACATAGTTTAGAGCTCGAACACACAAAACCAGTTAGATTTTTTAGCCTAATTGATTGGTTGCATCTTATCAACCAATATTTTATTTTTAGTGTGTGTTGTTCTCTCTAAAATTGTGATCTTTGTCTTGCTTAATTCTATATTTCTATTGTTTGATGTATGCATGCACTTATATGATTGAGGCCTTTGTTTCACCAAGCTTACATACCCATATGACCATACCCTTTCATTATCCATTGCAAACCAATTTTGTGCCTATTATACCCCTTTGTTCTTTACTTTAACTCATCACTAACTCTAAGCGGAAAATAATAATATCCTTAATTTGAATCCTTGGTTAGCTTAGACTAGTGAGAGTGCTCATGAATTAAGTGTGGGGAAAAGTGGGTTTGGAAACGTTTGGTTAAAGAATTGAGTATGTTAGAATTTTCCTTGGTTTGCAAACCAATACTCTAATGCTTTTACTTGTATCTGATTTATGTTGCCCATTTGGCTTGTGAACCTTTCATGTTATGATTTTCTTTGAATTAATATTATTTGAGGTATTTCAGTTATTATTGCTTTCTTTTATTTACATGATTATTGCCTCCCATCTGAAGGCATTTTTATTCCAGTAGCTTCAATTTCCTTTCCTTTTGGTTTTGGGTAAGAAATCAGTAACTTAGGAAGTTATCCAACTCAACAGCATAATTGATAATTATCTCCTCTAATTGAATTGAACCTCAATAATCCCAATCTTTTCTTAGGAATTAACTCGGATTTGAAGATCAAACTAATTAGTCACTTGACCTTCCTCTGCTTTAAGTAAGGGTTAACTAAGTGAAATTAAGATTCAATTGTTATTATCATTGATAAAGATAATTCGGTCTGGACTTCCAATTTCTCATACCTTGCCAAAGGTTTATTTTATAGTTATTTATTTATTTTAATTGCAATTTAAATTACTTACTTCCTATTCTCAAAACCCCAAATTTACAATCTTCATAACCAATAATAAGAACATACTTCCCTGCAATTCCTTGAGAAGACGACCCGAGGTTTAAATACTCGGTTATCAATTTTAAAGGGGTTTGTTACTTGTGACAACCAAACGTTTGTACGAAGGGATTTCTGTCGGTTTAGAGACTATATCTACAACGCGACTGTTTTTATGAACTTCTTTACTGGCAAAAATCCTAACGTCAAAATGGCGCCGTTGCCGGGGAATTGCAAACGTGTGCCTTATTATTGGTTATTATAAATATTTAAAAAAATTAAAATTTCTTCCTATCTTTTTCAGAAATTATATCTTTTTCAAAATATTTTCTTTTTATTAATTTTTGTTTTTATTTTCTCTAACTACTATGAATTCTCACCCCTCTCGCTTTGAGTTTGGTTCTAACTTTGTTAAAGGAAATAGAAACCACAACAGGAATATGCATCAAGGTCAGACCAATCAAGGATGGATGGAGCCAAGAGGATCTAATCAACCCTTTAGGCAACAACACCATCCTAGATATCATGGACAAAGACCAGGCTACAATGCATCCCAAGCTGATAGATATGGTGGACCACCTTGTAGCTACCAACAAGCCCCACCCTATGCTCAGAGATCATCCTTTCAACACAACCTCAACCCACCACACTCACAAGCCCCTTTCCACCATTCACCTCCATATGACCCTAACCCTCAACCACCATACCAACCACCTTATGAGCCATATGAACCATATATAGAACCACCCCAATTCCAACCCAATTACTCACAAGAACCACCACTTCAATATTCACCATCTCCATATCCATCAATCCAAGATCACTATGATCCTATTTATGAAAGCCGAGTGCATCAAGAGACAAAGGATCGTCTCAAGGAAATAGTGGATCGATTTCAGGCAACCATTCATCAATTGGGGCAAGCAATAATGAGTCAATTAGCTTCCCGACATTCAGACACTCAAGGAATCCCCATGGCTTCATGTGGGCAATCTAATGATGAACGTAGCATGAAGGAGACACGAGAAACTCCGGTGGATAGTACGAAACATGACTTTGTACTGGAACAAATGGAGGAAGCTGTAATTATCAAAGAAGAAGAATTGGTTGAAGACTTAGGAGATGCTGAACCTCCATGGGAAAGTCAAGTCATAGAATCCCCTTCCAAGACGTTTGAAATTGATGCTAAGGAGGGTATACAACCTCCAAGGCATATCACAGTTGAAGACTTGGAAGAGGTTGATCAAATGATGGAGATTCAAGAAGAAGAAGCACAACCTCTCATGCCCTTGGAAAGCAATGAAGAGGAGATTGAATTGGAAGAGAGCTACCAAGAGGAAGAGGTTGAAATTGAAGAAGCTTGCAAAGAGGTGGTAATTATCAGAGAAGAGCACAAGGGAGTGGAGCTTGAAATTTCATTAAAAATACCTCCCCCTAAGTTGCCATCATCCTTCACAACATTCAAGTGGGTAAAATTCATATCCCTTAGCTTTCTAATTCCACTTGAATATGGGCTAATGGAGACGGATGGTCAACTTAGAGCTCTTTGTGACATTAAGAGTAAGAGGAAGATGGCCAGTGGTAAGAATTGTCCTGCAAGGTTCATCATGGTTGGAAGCTTTAAGTTCAAACGCAAAGGTTGGTATAAAGCTCAACTGAATGGGTCTAGAAAGTTGTTTGGCCGCTTACGTGAGAATTCAGACTGCTTGCCACCCGGATGGAATAATATTGCTCAACCAAAAGACGGGTGCAAAGGCAAGGTCTTGGACCCCGGAATCCATTCTACCAATCACCACTCTTGGGGCCTTGTCACTTGCTTTAACTTACTTGAAGGCTTTCTGCGCCTAGTTTGGGATCCCGGAGGATACTGGAATCACAAACATTGGTGGAAATTCCTGGATGAGTTCAAGCACAAGCCACCATAACAGGAAGCTCACCAAATGTCCAACTTAAGGACTTTAACTGAAATTGCTAGGTGGGAGACAACCCACCATGGTATGATCGTTCATTTTTCATTTTTATTTAGTTTTATTTGCTTTTGAGTTTTATTTTATTCTATTATATTGAACCTGGAGTTTTGCATCACATTCATATTAACACTGCATTCTGCATTTTAGTTCAAAAAAAAAAATTTGCTACGCGACGCGACCGCATCAGCGACGTGTCCGCGTCGCAAGGAGAGGGGAGAAAATAAAAACGAACAGAGAGTCACGCTGGAGCGTGGCTGGAGGCGTGCCAGTGGCACAATTCGACCCACGCGAATGCGTCGCTGACGCGTCCGCGTCACATGGGCATAATGGCCTCCCACGCGACCGCGTGACCCACGCAAACGCGTGCCCTGATTTTCGACGTCAAAAAGGAGCATGGCCGAAAGTTGTGCTGGAATTGGGCTGGACTCGTGCTAGAAGCCCAAACCTTCCCACGCGACCGCATACCCCACGCGACCGCGTCGTTTTCCAAAAATGGCCATCCACGCGATCGCGTCACCCCAATTTTGGCAAATAAATTAATTTGAACAGAGAGTTGTGCAGGTGCAACGCTGCACTCGCACCAGAAGCATCACATGTGTCACGCGACTGCGTGACCGACACGACCGTGTCCCCTTACTTAAAGTGCAATCGCGCGAACGCGTGCCCCACGCGTCTGCGTCGCTTGCGCCGCACAGCTTATCCTAATTTGCCAAATATTTTATCTTTTCTTCCCCAATCCTAATTTTTCCTCCCTTCCTTTCTTACTTACTTCTTCTTCCCTTCTTTCTTTTCTCATTCTTCTTATCTTTCATTTAATTCATTTGCATACTTTCGTTCATTGCATTATTTTCATTAGTGTTAGAAATTTATTTGGGTAATAATTTACCATATCTTGCTTATGGATTATTAAAGGAATTGTATGACAATTATATTAATTTTTAGAGGGTTGCTTGCATGTTCAATTTAATACTTTCAAATAGCTTATTTACCATGCATGCTATGTGTTTGTGAAAACGCCCGTATGGCATTGTGCACTATTTTTAAAGATTTCTTTTAATCTTCTACTATAAATGCTTGCTTTTCACAAAATCCTTTTTATATTTTATTAATTCAATATAATTGTCATTACAAACGTTATTGTTAGATTCTTACGACTAACAATACATTAAACCTTTTGATGCTTGATCTATGCTACTCATGCCCTTGCCGGCATGCTAATAAACATCTTGCATCCAATACTCCCCATGCCTTGCTATATTTTCATTGATGAACTGATCACATGGAATCGCGACCATGTCTTCCATTCACTATTTTCCTTACTTGGCATGCTATTCACTCGTACCGCCCTCCTCTTTGCTCTACACCTTTGACTTCATATCCCTTTCTCTTCTCCCTTTTTCAGGTTGGCCACCAGAACGGGTAAGGAGAAAGCTTCTACAACGAGCAACAGCTGAGGAATCACAACACCCGCCCACCTGTACTTCTCAGCATGCACCGAGGATGGTGCAATCTTTAAGTGTGGGGAGGTCAATACCGATCTCCACGGGTTAGTTAGCCCCTTTTCAACACCAATTTTTGTTTTTCATTGTTGCATTTGCATGCTTGTTTCTTTTTGTGCATATTTTACCACTTGGTTAAAGTAATATTTTCTTTTTCAAGAAATTTTTTTTCACTAATTTGAATAAAACTTTTTGAAAAACTTGTATGAAAGAAATATTATTTTGGAACATGGTTTAAAGCTCGAACACACAAAACCAATGAGATTTTGAGCCTATTTGATTGGTTGCATTTTATCAACCAATATTTTATTTTTTGTGTGTATTTTTCTCTCTAAAATTGTGATCTCTATCTTGCTTAATTCTATATTTCCATTATTTGATGTATGCATCCACTTACATGATTGAGGCCTTTGTTTCACTGAGCTTACATACCCATATGGCCTTACCTTTCATTATCCCTTGCAAACCAATGTTGAGCCTATTTTACCCCTTTATTCTTTACTTTAGCACATCATTAACTCTAAGCGAAAAACAATAATGTCCTTAATTTGAATCCTTGGTTAGCTTAGATTAGTGAGAATGCTTATGAATTAAGTGTGGGGAAAAGTGGGTTTGGGAACATTGGGTTTGAGAATTGAGTATGTTAGAATTTTCTAAAAATGTGAAAGAAATGTTTAGGACATAATTCATGCATCCAATAATTTAATCATATGCATTAAAAAAAAAAAAGAGAAAGAGCAAAATAAGTGAAAGGGGACAAAATGCCCCAAAGTAAGTGGTGAAATGCATATGAGTTGGACTTGAAATTAGAATGCATGAACATGTGTAAAACATGGTTAATGGATGGTTAAATGTTGTATTGTGATTATATGGATTGTCTTAAGTTAGGTGGAAAGTTTAAGTTAATTAAGGATTCCGATTTTAGTCCACTTGGCCAAATACAATCCTACCTTGACCCTAACCCCATTACAACCCTTAAAAGATCTCTTGATATGTGTATTTATGCATTAAATTTATGTTGATTGTTAGATGAAGAGCAAGCCTTAGAAAGCAAGGTTAGTAGAGAATTGAGAGAATCGAACCTAAAACACTTGAGTGATTAGAGTGATATACACTACTAAGTGAGGGTTCAATGCTCGATTCTTTGTTCCCGGCTTTCATGAGCTATTTTCTTCTACAAGTCTATTTGTACTTCATTTTTATGATTTGAATTAGTGAAATCCAGTTCATATTTATTCTTGGGGATTTATTTGCTTTTAACCAAGTAAGTAGAAACATTTTTCATTTAGTTGCGTTCATAGGTTGCATCTCATACATTCTATCATTCCTCTTCATCTTTATAGTTTCTCTTGAGCTTAGCATGAGGACATGCTAATGTTTAAGTGTGGGGAGGTTGATAAACCCATATTTCATGGTTTATCTTGTGCTCAATTGAGTGGTTTTTATCTACTCTTTACCCACTTATTCATACTATTTGCATGTTTTACATTTTCCTTCCTAATTATGTGCTTTGATTGAAAACATGTTTCTTTGGACTTATACTTGCTAATATTAATCCTCTCTTATTACCATTAGATGCCTTGATATGTGTGTTAAGTGTTTTCAGAGATTATAGGGCAGGAATGACTTAGAGGATGGAAAGGAAGCATGCAAAAGTAGAAGGAATACAATAAGTTGGAGAAACTGCTAAGCTGTCCAGCCTGACCTCTTCGCACTCAAACGGTTATAACTTTAGCATAGAGGTCCAAACGACGTGGTTCTAGTTGCGTTGGAAAGCTAACGTCCGGGGCTTCGATTTGATATATAATTTGCCATAGCTGCCCCTACGCCAGGCGACGCGAACGCGTGAGTCATGCGGACGCCTGATCTGGCAGGAACGCAACCCGCTCGGCCACGTGAGCCATGCGGCCGCGTCACTTTTCCGTGACCTGTACGGACCAGAAAGCGCTGGAAATGACTTCTGGGCTGTTTTTGACCCAGTTTTCGGCCCAGAGAACACAAATTAGAGGCTATAAAGTGGGGGAATGCATCCATTCATGAGGAGGCTCTCATAATTCACTTTTCATGTTTTAGATGTAGTTTTATAGAGAGAGGTTCTCTCCTCTCTCTCTCTTAGGATTAGGATTTAGGACTTCTCTTAGTTTTTAAGAGTGACTCTCGATCCCAGGTTTAATATTCCTTTTACTTTATATTTCTCTTCCATTTGGAATACTCTAATGCTTTTACTTGTATCTGATTTATGTTGCCCATTTGGCTTGTAAACCTTTCATGTTATGATTTTCTTTGAATTAATATTATTTGAGGTATTTCAGTTATTATTGCTTTCTTTTATTTACATGATTATTGCCTCCCATCTGAAGGCATTTTTATTCCAGTAGCTTCAATTTCCTTTCCTTTTGGTTTTGGGTAAGAAATCAGTAACTCAGGAAGTTATCCAACTCAACAGCATAATTGATAATTGTTATCTCCTCTAATTGAATTGAACCTCAATAATCCCAATCTTTTCTTAGGAATTAACTCGGATTTGAAGATCAAACTAATTAGTCACTTGACCTTCCTCTACTTTAAGTAAGGGTTAACTAAGTGAAATTAAGATTCAATTGTTATTATCATTGATAAGGATAATTCGGTCTGAACTTCCAATTTCTCATACCTTGCCAAAGGTTTATTTTACAGTTATTTATTTATTTTAATTGCAATTTAAATTACTTACTTCCTATTCTCAAAACCCCAAATTTACAATCTCCATAACCAATAATAAGAACATACTTCCCTGCAATTCCTTGAGAAGACGACCCGAGGTTTAAATACTCGGTTATCAATTTTAAAGGGGTTTGTTACTTGTGACAACCAAAACGTTTGTACGAAGGGATTTCTGTCGGTTTAGAGACTATATCTACAACGCGACTGTTTTTATGAACTTCTTTACTGGCAAAAATCCTAACGTTAAAGCTTCCTCCTCCAGGGTATTCTGTTTGCTGTTCTGCACCATTCTGTCTCTGTTTAAGCACTGTTCGTGATCACTAAAATCAAAATAACTTAAAAGATAATGAAAGACTAATTGAAAAGAAAACTAATTAAAATGGAAACAACCAGGAAATTAATAAAGTATGAGTGATTATTGGGTTACCTCCCAACAAGCTTTTCTTTAATGTCTTTAGCTGGACTTCACTGTACTTAACTTAGTAATAGTGTTGAGCCTCCTGGCTCTATATCTCCTCCAAGGTAATATTTGACCCTCTATCCATTGGCAGTGAACCTTTTGTCAGGGTCTTTACCTTGAAGTTCTATGTGCCCATAAGGGGATACTCTAGTAATCACATAGGGTCCTTTCCAGCGGGATTTGAGTTTCCCAGGAAAGAATTTGAGTCTTGAGTTGAAGATCAAGACCATCTTTCCTGGTTCAAAGACTCTGGAAGCTATCTTCCTGTCATGCCACCTCTTTGCCTTTTCCTTATAGATCTTTGCATTTTCAAATGCATCTAAGCCGAATTCATCCATCTCATTTAGTTGGAGCAGCCGTTTTTCTCCTACTGCCTTAGCATCGAGGTTAAGGAATCTAGTAACCCAATTGGCCTTGTGTTCTAGTTTTACTGGCAAATGACAGGACTTCTGGTGCATGAAATTGTGTATGGCAATATTAATGGACTATTTCTCACAGCTTCGCACAACTAACCAGCAAGTGCACTGGGTCATCCAAGTAATACCTTACGTGAGTAAGGGTCGAATCCCACGGAGATTGTTGGCTTGAAGCAAGCTATGGTTATCTTATTAATCTTAGTCAGGATACCAATAGGATTCTTTAGCCTCAATTTTAAAAGATAAATAAAAGGGTGTAAAAGGAGTAATTGTTACGCAGTAGTGGAGAATATGTTGGAGTTTTTGATATGCTTTGTCTTCTGAATTCCTGTAACATAACGCTTCCTCACTTTCAAACATGCAAGGCTCCTTCCATGGCAAGCTGTATGTAGGGTGTTACCGTTGTAAATGGCTACTTCCCATCCTCTCAGTGAAAATGGTCCAAATACTCTGTCGCAGCACGGCTAATTGATGAGCGGATATTTTATACGCTTTTTGGGGGTAATTTCATGTAGATTTTAGCATGTTTTAATTAGTTTTTAGTTAAATATTATTAGTTTTTAGGTAAAAATCATATTTCTGGACTTTACTATGAGTGTGTGTATTTTTCTGTGATTTCAGGTATTTTCTGGCTGAAATTGAGGGAGTTGAGCAAAAATCTGACTTAGGCTGAAAAAGGACTGCTGATGCTGTTGGATCCTGACCTCCCTGCACTCAAAATGGATTTTCTGGAGCTACAGGAGTCCAATTGGTGCGATCTCAACGGCGTTGGAAAGTAGACATCCAGGGCTTTCCAGCAATATATAATAGTCCATACTTTGCGCGAAGATAGATGACGTAACTTGGCGTTGAACGCCAAGTTCATGCTGCTGTCTGGAGTTAAACGCCAGAAAAACGTCATGATCCGGAGTTGAACGCCCAAAACACGTCATAACTTGGAGTTTAACTCCAAGAAAAGCCTCTACTCGTGGATAGCTTTAGTCTCAGCCCCAGCACACACCAAGTGGGCCCCAGAAGTGGATTTCTGCACCAATTATCTTAGTTTACTCATATTCTGTAAACCTAGGTTACTAGTTTATTATTTAAACAACTTTTAGAGACTTATTTTGTACCTCATGACATTTTCAGATCTGAATTACATACTTTTTGACGGCATGAGTCTCTAAACTCCATTGTTGGGGGTGAGGAGCTCTGCAGCGTCTCGATGAATTAATACAATTCCTTTGTTTTCCATTCAAACACGCTTGTTCTTATCTAAGATGTTCATTCGCGCTTAATTATGGAGAAGGTGATGATCCGTGACACTCATCACCTTCCCCGATTCATGAACGTGTGCCTGACAACCACCTCCGTTCTACATCAGATTGAATGAGTATCTCTTAGATTCCTTACTCAGAATCTTCGTGGTATAAGCCGGATTGATGGTGGCATTCATGAGAATCCAGAAAGTCTAAACCTTGTCTGTGGTATTCCGAGTAGGATTCTGGGATTGAATGACTGTGACGAGCTTCAAACTTCTGAAGGCTGGGCGTTAGTGACAGACGCAAAAGAATCAATGGATTCTACTCCAACCTGATTGAGAACCGACAGATGATTAGCCGTGCTGTGACAGAGCATAGGAACGTTTTCACTGAGAGGATGGGAAGTAGCCATTGACAACGGTGACACCCTACATAGAGCTTGCCATGGAAGGAGCCTTGCGTGTGTTGAAGGGTTTCAAGGAAGAGTTGAAGTTCAAAGGACAAAGCATCTCCAAAACTCTAACATATTCCCCATTACTGCACAACAAGTAACGATTTTATTCTTCTTTTATTTTTCCAATCTAATAATCTCAACTGATAATTTTAATTAATATCCTGACTAAGAATAATAAAATAAACATAGCTTGCTTCAAACCAATAATCTCCGTGGGATCGACCCTTACTCACGTAAGGTATTACTTGGACGACCCAGTGCACTTGCTGGTTAGTTGTACGGATTGCAAATTCGTGCACCACTAATCATCTGTTGGTTCTCGATCATGTCGGAATAAGATCCATTGATCCTTTTGCGTCTGTCACTACGCCCAACAATCGTGAGTTTGAAGCTCGTTACAGTCATCCAATCCTTAAATCCTACTCGGAATACCACAGACAAGGTTTAGACTTTCTGGATTCTCATGAATGCCGCCATTAAATCTAGCTTATACCACGAAGATTCTGATTAAGGAATCTAAGAGATACTCATTCAATCTGATGTAGAACGGAGGTGGTTGTCAGGCATACGTTCATAGATTGAGGAAGGTGATGAGTGTCACGGATCATCACCTTCTTCATAGTGAAGCACGAATGAACATCTTAGATAGGAACAAGCGTGTTTGAATGGAAAAAAGAACTAATTGCATTAATTCATCAAGACGCTGCAGAGCTTCTCACCCCAACAATGGAGTTTAGAGACTCATGCCATCAAAAGGTACAAAGTTCAGATCTAAAAATGTCATGAGATACAAAATAAGTCTCTAAAAGTTGTTTAAATACTAAACTAGTAACCTAGGTTTACAAAAAATGAGTAAACTAAGATGGATAGTGCAGAAATCCACTTCTGGGGCCCACTTGGTGTGTGCTGGGGCTGAAACTTAAGCTTCTCACGTGCCTGGGCTGTTTTTGGAGTTGAACGCCAGGTTGTAACCTGTTTCTGGCATTGAACTCCAACTTGCAACCTGTTTCTGGCGCTGAACGCCAAACTGCAACATGGAACTGGAGTTGAACGCCAGTTTACGTCGTCTATCTTCGCGCAAAGTATGGACTATTATATATTGCTGGAAAGCCCTGGAGGTCTACTTTTCAACCCAATTAAGAGCGCACCAATTGAACTCTTGTAGCTCCAAAAAAGCCATTCCGAGTGTAGGGAGGTCAGAATCCAACAGCATCAGCAGTCCTTTTTCACCCTAAATCAGATTTTTGCTCAGCACCCTCAATTTCAGCCAGAAAATACCTGAAATTATAGAAAAATACACCAACTCATAGTAAAGTCTAGAAATATGAATTTTTCCTAAAACCTAATAAAATTATACTAAAAACTAACTAAAACATACTAAAATCTACATGAAATTACCCCCAAAAAGCGTATAAAATATCCGCTCATCACAACACCAAACTTAAACTGTTGCTTTTCCCCAAGCAACTAGATAAATAAAATAGGATAAAAAGCAATTAAGAAGCAATAATATCTCAGAGTTTTAAGTGAAGCTCAGATTCTAATTAGATGAGTGGGACTAGTAGCTTTTTGCTTTTGAACAGTTTTGGCATCTCACTTTATCCTTTGAAATTCAGAATGATTGGCATCCATAGGAACTCAGAGTTCATATAGTATTATTGATTCTCCTAGTTTAGTATGTTGATTCTTGAACACAGTTACTTTATGAGTCTTGGCCGTGGCCCTAAGCGCTTTGTTTTCTAGTATTACCACCGGATACATAAATGCCACAGACACATAACTGGGTGAACCTTTTCAGATTGTGACTTAGCTTTGCTAGAGTCCCCAATTAGAGGTGTCCAGAGTTCTTAAGCACACTCTTTTAATTTGGATCACGACTTTAACCACTCAGTCTCAAGCTTTTCACTTGGACCTGCATGCCACAAGCACATGGTTAGGGACAGCTTGATTTAGCCACTTAGGCCTGGATTTATTTCCTTGGGCCCTCCTATCCATTGATGCTCAAAGCCTTGGATCCTTTTCACCCTTGCCTTTTGGTTTTAAGGGTTGTAGGCTTTTTCTTTTTTTTTTATCCAATGATTCCTCTCTTTTTTTTCACTGCTTTTTCTTGCTTCAAGAATCAATTTTATGATTTTTCAGATCATCAATAATATTTCTCTTGTTCATCATTCTTTCAAGAGCCAATACTTTTAACATTCATTAATTTCAATATCAAAAAATATGCACTGTTCAGGCATTCATTCAGAAAACAAGAAGTATTGCCACCAGATATAAATAATTAGAATTTTTCTTATTAAGAACTCAAAATTAAATATTGCCTCTTTATTCTAAAAATCTACTATTTTATTCATGTTTAATGATGATGAGAAAAATAAATTATAGCTTAATTGGAAATAAAATCAAAATAGATATACTAATTACTACTACTCCTATATAACTTCTAAGGTAAATTCCTATAAGAACAACTATCACAGAATTAAAGCTAAGATTAGGACTCAACAACCTTTATTTTGAGAACTGGATGTTTCTCTAGTCTGTGGCATGCTTGGTCCTTCAAGAGATAGTTTTTGACACTTCAATTCCTTTAAGTCACGCCTTTGCTCTTCTTGTTCCCCAAGCAATTTGCAAATCATGCTATTTTGATTATTCTGTTCTTCCTTTATTTGGTCCATAGCTTCTTGCAACTTGGTAACAGATGCTTCAAGATGCTCCCAGTATTCAATTTGAGGGATTTCCAGGAGGAATTCCTGTGCTCTCCTCTTGATGGGGTCATCCTACACTTGTTGTTTTTCCATTGATATTTTGGTGATTGGTCGCTCAACTGAGATATACTCAGTTATTCCCATCTTCACTCAAGCATCTTTGCAGAGCATAGAAATTAAGCTTGGATAAGTCAATTTGGCATCTTTGGAGTTCATGTTTGCAATTATGTAAAGTTCACATGAAATCAGTTGATGAACTTCCACTTCTCTTCCCAATATAATGCAATGGATCATCACTTCTCTTTTAACTGTGACTTCAGAACGGTTGCTAGTGGGCAATATAGAACGCCCAATGAAGTCCAGCCAGCCTCTGGCGACTGGTTTGAGATCTTCTCTCTTGAGTTGATTTGGGACGCCTTTGGTGCTGGTGGTCCACCTGGCTCTAGGGATGCATATATCCTCTAGAATCTTGTCCAGACCTTTATTTGTTCTCATCATTCTCCTATTAAAGGAGTTTGGGTCATCTTTCAGCTGAGGTAGCTTAAAGATCTCCCTGATTTTGTCAGGGTGAACGTGAACAATCTTTCCTCTGACCAAGGTCCGATAGTCATAGAGGGTAGTTCCAGATATTCTCTGCCTGTCTGTTTGCCACAGATTAGCGTAGAATTCCTGAACCATGTTTCCTCCCGCCTTTGTTTCAGGATTAGCTAGGACTTCCTAGTTCCTGTTTCGAATTTGCTCTTGAATCTCTGGATATTCGTTTCTTTTAGATCGAATCTAACCTCCGGGATCACTGACCTTAGACCCATTATTTTGTAGTAATGGTCTGAATATTCTTTGGTAAGAACTTCCCTTGGTTCCAAAGTGGTTTTGGAATACTCTCTTTCTTGCCTCTTGGAGTGGGTTGTTTTCCTTTAGGAGCCATGATCTTAGTGAATATGGTTTAGTGATCACGGATAAACACACCAAACTTAGAGATTTGCTTGTTCTCAAGCAAAAGAAAGGAAAGAAGAGGGATAAAAGGAGAGCTAATATCGAATGATGGATGAGAGGAGGGAGGCCGAATGTGGATTTAAAGGGAGGGGGTGGGTTTTCGAAAATTTTGAAGAAAGATAAGATAGAAGATATGATTTATAAAAGATAAATATGATAAGAAAAAGATATAATTTAAAATTAAAAAGTTGTGAATGATATTTAAAAAAGATAAATTTGAATTTTTATTTTGAAAAAGATTTTAAAAGATAATTGAGTTTTTTTAAAAAAATTTTAAAAAGGAGTTCGATGGGATTTGAAAAGGATTTGTGTTTATGAATTAAGATACATTTGATATTTTGGAAAAAGGGATTTTAGAAATTAGGATTAAAATTTTAGGAATTGAAGGATGAGAGTTTGTAACATGTTTATGCAAGAATCATGAATTGGAATATAAAAATTTTGAAAAATGTGAATTAAAAACAAAATTACCTCTTCCCCACAATCTTGGCGTTAAACGCCCAAACGCTGTATGTTTTGGGTGTTTAACGCCCATTTGTAGCTTCTCCTGGGCGTTCAATGCCCAACTGTTGCTTTTAGCTGGCGTTGAACGCCAGGAACTCCTTTGTCACTGGGCGTTTTTCTGAACGCCCAGGACGCTATAAATCTGGCGTTAAACGCCCAGAAGGTGCTTCTTTTTGGCGTTCAACGCCCAGAAGATGCTTCTTTCTGGCGTTTAACGCCCAGATGGCTATCTTTACTGGCGTTGAATGCCCAGTAAGTGCTTCTGTTGGGCGTTCAGTGCCTAAAACAGCTCTTACTAGCTTTTTTTCGCACCAGTGAGCTTCTTGTTGATGTTTTATCCTCTGAATCCTTCTGTAACTCTGTGAACTCAAGCAATTGCTATTTTACCTTGAAGATAATTGACATAAACTTGTAAAAATAAATTAATTAACAAATAAGCTTTGTAAATGACTGGGTTGCCTCCCAGCAAGCGCTTCTTTATTGTCTTTAGCTGGACTATTACTGAGGTTTAATCAAGTCTCAATTTTGAGCATTCTTGCTCAAAATTGCTTTCAAGATAATGTTTAACTCTTTATCCATTAACAATGAACTTTTTGTTAGAATCATTATCCTGAAGCTCCACATATCCATATGGTGACACACTTGTAATCACATATGGACCTCTCCACCAAGATTTCAATTTCCTGGGGGAATAATCTGAGCCTAGAATTAAATAGCAGAACTTTCTGCCTTGGCTTAAAGACTCTGGATGATAGTTTCTTATCATGCCATCTTTTTGCTTTCTCTTTGTAAATTTTTGCATTTTCGAAAGCATTGAGTCTGAATTCCTCTAGCTCATTTAACTGGAGCAATCGTTTTTCTCCAGCTAACTTGGCATCAAGGTTTAGGAATCTGGTTGCCCAATAGGCCTTATGTTCCAGTTCCACTGGCAAGTGACAGGCTTTTCCATACACCAGCTGGTATGGAGAAGTTCCTATAGGTGTCTTGAATGCTGTTCTATATGCCCATAGAGCATCATCCAAGCTTCTTGCCCAATCCCTTCTACGGTTAATCATAGTCCGTTCCAGGATTCTTTTAAGTTCTCAGTTAGAGACTTCAGCTTGCTCATTTGTCTGTGGATGATATGGAGTGGCTACCCTATGGCTAACTCCATATCGAACCAAAGCAGAGTAAAGCTGTTTATTGCAGAAATGAGTGACCCCATCACTGATTAATACTCTAGGGGTACTAAATCTGCTGAAGAGGTGTTTCTAGAGGAATATCAGCACTGTCTTAGTGTCATTAGTGGGTGTTGCGATAGCTTCCACCCATTTGGATACATAATCCACTGCCACCAGAATATAAGTGTTTGAGTATGATGGTGGAAAAGGCCCATGAAATCAATACCCCATACATCAAACAACTCGATCTCTAAGATCCCTTGTTGAGGCATGACATAACTGTGAGGCAAATTACCAGATCTTTGGCAACTGTCACAATTGAGTACAAACACTCGGGAATCTTTATAGAGTAGGCCAGTAGAAGCCACATTGGAGGACTCTTGTGGCTGTTCGCTCACTTCCAAAATGTTCTTCATACTGTGATCCATGGCAATGCCAGAGAATCTTCTGTGCTTCTTCTTTAGGCACACATCTATAAATTACTCCGTCTGCACATCTCTTGAAGAGATATGGTTCATCCCAAAGATAGTACTTTGCATCTGTGATCAATTTCTTTGATTGCTGCCTACTGTATTCTTTGGGTATGAATCTCACTGCCTTGTAGTTTTCAATGTCTGTAAACCATGGCACTTCCTGGATGGCAAAGAGTTGCTCATCCGAAAAGTTTTCAGAGATTTCAGTAAGAGGGAGGGACACCCCTTCTACTGGTTCTATTCGGGACAGGTGATCTGCTACTTGGTTCTCTATCCCTTTTCTGTCTCTTATTTCTATATCAAACTCTTGCAGAAGAAATACCCATCTGATGAGTCTTGATTTTGAATCCTGCTTTGTGAGTAGATATTTAAGAGCAGCATGGTCAGTGTACACAATCACTTTTGATCCTACTAAATAGGATCTGAACTTGTCAATGGCGTAAACCACTGCAAGTAGCTCTTTTTCTATGGTTGTGTAGTTCTTCTGTGCGTCATTTAAGACACGGCTGGCATAATAAATGACGTGCAGAAGCTTATCATGCCTTTGTCCCAACACTGCACCAATGGCATGGTCACTGGCATCACACATTAGTTCAAATGGTAATGTCCAGTCTGGTGCAGAGATGACTGGTGCTGTGACCAGCTTAGCTTTTAGAGTCTCAAACGCCTGCAGACATTCCTTATCAAAGATAAATGGCGTGTCAGCAGCTAGTAGATTACTCAGAGGTTTGGCAATTTTCAAAAAATCTTTTATAAACCTCCTATAGAATCCTGCATGCCCCAGAAAGCTTCTGATTGCCTTAACATTGGCAGGTGGTGGTAATTTTTCAATTACCTCTACCTTAGCTTGATCCACCTCTATTCCCTTGTTCGAAATTTTGTGCCCAAGGACAATTTCTTCAGTCACCATAAAGTGACATTTCTCCCTATTTAAAACCAGGTTAGTCTCTTGGCACCTCTTTAGAACAAGTGCTAGATGGTCAAGACAGAAGCTGAATGAGTCTCCGAATACTGAAAAGTCATCCATGAAGACTTCTAGAAATTTTTCCACCATATCAGAGAAAATTGAGAGCATGCACCTTTGAATGGTTGCAGGTGCATTGCACAGACCAAATGGCATCCTTCTGTATGCAAATACTCCAGATGGACATGTGAATGCTGTTTTCTCTTGATCCTGGGGATCTACTGTAATTTGATTATAACCTGAATATCCATCCAGGAAGCAGTAGTATTTATGACCTGCTAGTCTTTCTAGCATCTGGTCTATGAATGGTAAAGGAAAATGATCCTTTCTGGTAGCTGTATTGAGCCTTCTATAGTCAATACACATACGCCACCCTGTAACTGTTCTTGTAGGGACCAGTTCATTTTTTTCATTATGAACCACTGTCATGCGACCCTTCTTAGGGACGACTTGGACAGGGCTTACCCAGGGGCTATCAGAAATAGGATAAATAATCCCAGCCTCTAGTAATTTAGTGACCTCTTTCTGCACCACCTCTTTCATGGCTGGATTCAGCCGCCTCTGTGGTTGAACTACTAGCTTAGCGTCACCCTCCAATAGGATCTTGTACATGCATCTGGCTGGGCTAATGCCCTTAAGATCACTGATGGACCACCTAAGAGCTGTCTTGTGTGTCCTTAGCGCTTGGATTAGTGCTTCCTCTTCCTGTGGCTCTAAGGTAGAGCTTATGATCACAGGGAAGGTATCACCTTCTCCCAGAAATGCATATTTCAGGGATGGTGGTAATGGTTTGAGCTCGGGTTTAGGAGGTTTCTCCTCTTCCTGAGGGATTTTCAGAGGTTCTATTATTCTCTCTGATTCATCCAGATCAAGCTGAACATCTTTAAAGATGTCCTCTAGCTCTAATTCGAGACTCTCAGTCATATTGACCTCTTTTACCAGAGAGTCAATAATATCAATGCTCATGCAGTCATTTGGGGTGTCTGGATGCTGCATAGCTTTGACAACATTCAACTTGAACTCATCTTCATTGACTCTCAGGGTTACTTCCCCTTTTTGGATGTCAATAAGGGTTCGGCCAGTTGCTAGGAAAGGTCTTCCTAGAATGAGAGTTGCACTCTTATGCTCCTCCATTTCCAGCACCACAAAGTCAGTAGGAAAGGCAAATGGCCCAACCTTGACAATCATGTCTTCAATCACGCCTGATGGGTATTTAATGGAGCCATCAGCAAGCTGGAGACATATTCGGGTTGGTTTGACTTCTTCAGTCAAACCAAGCTTTTTAATAGTAGATTCAGGTATTAGGTTGATACTTGCCCCAAGATCACATAGAGCTTGCTTGGTACAAGTACCCTCTAATGTGCATGGTGTCATAAAGCTTCCGGGATCTTTAAGCTTCTCAGGTAAGCTTTTCAGAATGACTGCACTGCATTCTTCAGTGAGGTAAACTTTTTCAGTTTCCCTCTAATCCTTCTTATGACTTAAGATCTCTTTCATGAACTTAGCATAAGATGGTATTTGCTCAAGTGCCTCTGCAAACGAAATCTTTATTTCAAGAGTCCTGAGATAGTCCGCAAAGCGGGCAAATTGCTTATCCTGTTCCGCTTGGCGGAGTTTCTGAGGATAAGGCATTTTGGCTTTGTATTCCTCAACCTTAGTTGTTGTAGGTTTATTGCCTACAGATGTGGGTTGAAAAGCCTTTTTAGAAGGGTTGTTATCAGCACTTGTATGTGTCTGATCTCCCACTGGCATTTGAATGCCAAGAGTGGAAGCTGGAGTGGCACTAGATGCCAACTCCTTATCTGTTTCTGGCGTCTGAACGCCAGAACTGTGCTTCCTTTGGGCGTTCAACGCCAATTCCTTGCTTGTTTCTGGCGTTGAACGCCAGAACTGAGCATGGTTTAGGCGTTCAACGCCAACTTTCCACCCATTCTCTGGCATTTGAGCGCCAAAATTATTTCTCTCTGGGCTCTTACTGTCCTCAGAGGGATTTTGGTTAGTTTGCTCATTTCTTGGCTTCCTGCTATCTTAAAGTGAGGTATTTAATGTTTTCCCACTTCTTAATTAAATTGCTTGGCACTCTTCTGTTATTTGTTTTGATAATTGCTGTTCTGTTTGCTTCAATTGTACTTCCATATTCATATTAGCCATTCTTGTTTCTTGTAGTATCTCCTTGAATTCAGCTAGCTGTTTTGTTAGAAAATCCAGTTGCTGATTGAATTCAGTAACTTGTTCTGTAGGACTGAGTTCAGCAGTTACTGTTTTAGGTACAGATGCTGATTTCTGGCAATTATATCAATGAGCTATTGGGCTTCTTCAATTGTCTTTCTCATGTGTATAGATCCACCAGCTGAGTGGTCTAGAGAAATTTGAGCTTTCTCTGTAAGCCCATAATAAAAGATGTCTAACTGCACCCACTCTGAGAACATTTCAGAGGGACATTTTCTTAGCATCTCTCTGTATCTCTCCCAAGCATCATAAAGGGATTCATTATCTCCTTGTTTGAAGCCTTGGATGCTCAGTCTTAGCTGTGTCATCCGTTTTGGAGAAAAATAGTGATTCAGGAATTTTTCTAATAGCTGTTTCCATGTCTTTATGCTGCCCCTTAGGTTGGTTATTTAACCACCTTAGCTTGGTCCTTTACAGCAAATAAAAATAATAATAATCTGTAGATATCCTGATCTACTTCCTTATCACGTACTGTGTCAGCAATTTGTAAAAATTGTGCCAGAAACTCTGTAGGGTCTTCCTGTGGAAGACCGGAATACTAGCAACTTTGCTGCACCATGATAATGAGCTGAGGATTCAACTCAAAACTACTAACTCCAATGGAGGGTATACATATACTACTCCCATATGAAACAGTAGTGGGGTTAGCATATGACCCCAGAGTCCTTCTGGACTGTTCATTTCGACTTAGGTCCATGATGGAGAAAGGGAGATGATGTGAATTTATTTTATTTATTTTATTATATATAAAATTTTTGAAATAATAATAATAAAATAAGATAAAATAAAGACGACAATAAAAATAAAAATAAATAAAAATAAAAATAAAAATAAAATAAAAAAATTTAAAAATATTTTATGAAGATTTTCGAAAAAGTGAGAAGAGAGAAAGTGGTTAGGATATTTTCGAAAAAGATATAATTTTTTTTTAAAAAAATCTTAAAAGGATGAGATTCGAAAAATTTGGAAATTGAAATCTGAATTTTTATTAAAAAAATTCGAAAATATGGCTTAAAATTAGTTAAAAAAGATATTTTTTTGAATTTTGAATTTTATGATGAAAGAGAAAAACACACAAAAGACACAAGACTTAAAAATTTTTAGATCTAATGCTCCTTGTTTTCGAAAATTTTGGAGGAAAAACACCAAGGAACACCAAACTTAAAAATTTTAAGATCAAAACACAAGAAAGACTCAAGAACACCTTGAAGAATCACAAGAACAACAAGAACAAAAGAAAGAGCACCAAACTTAAAATTTTTAGAAAACCAAAATAAATCTTCGAAAATTAAAGAAAATTAATAAGAAAACACCAAACTTAAAGTTTGGCACAAGATTCAATCAAAGAAAAATTATTTTTGAAAAATATTTTAAAAAGAAGATATCCAATTACCAAGAACATAAACCAATGCTTTAGCTAATTGAGCTATAAATGTGACGTGTTTTAAAGAGGTATTTTTAATAAATAAAAATAAAAATTTTTGAAAACTAATATTTTGAACTTGCACAAGGAAAACACGAAAAATACACAAAATAGGAAAAACCAAAGATCAAACAAGAAAATTTGACAAGAACAATTTGAAGATCAAGGAAAAATAAAGAACATGCAATTCGAAAATTGAAAGACAAAGAATAGCATGCAATTGACACCAAACTTAAAACATGACACTAAATTCACAGAAAAACTAAAAATTAATAAAGAAAACTAATATTTTTGAAAAAAAAAATTTTAGAAGGAATAATAAAAGATGCAATTCTAGTAAAAAAGATAATTTTTTCCTAATCTAAGCATCAAGATTCACTGTCAGTTGTTCAAACTCAAACAGTCCCCGGCAACGGAGCCAAAAACTTGGTGCACAAAATTGTGTATGGCAATATTAATGGACTATTTCTCACAGCTTCGCATAACTAACCAGCAAGTGCACTGGGTTGTCCAAGTAATACCTTATGTGAGTAAGGGTCGAATCCCACGTTGTTGGCTTGAAGCAAGCTATGGTTATCTTATTAATCTTAGTCAGGATACCAATAGGATTCTTTAGCCTCGATTGTAAAGGATACATAAAAGGGTGTAAAAGGAGTAATTGTTACGCAATGCACTTTCTTGTAACATAATGCTTCCTCACTTTCAAACATGCAAGGCTCCTTCCATGGCAAGCTGTATGTAGGGTGTCACCGTTGTCAATGGCTACTTCCCATTCTCTCAGTGAAAATGGTCCAAATGCTCTGTCACAGCACGGCTAATCATCTGTTGGTTCTCGATCATGTCGGAATAAGATCCATTGATCCTTTTGCGACTATCACTATGCCCAACACTCGCGAGTTTGAAGCTCGTCACAGTCATCCAATCCTTTGAATCCTACTCGGAACACCACAGACAAAGTTTAGATTTTCCGGATTCTCATGAATGTCGCCATTAATTCTAGCTTATACCACGAAGATTCTGATTAAGGAATCTAAGAGATACTCATTCAATCTGATGTAGAACAGAGGTGGTTATCAGGCACACGTTCATGGATTGAGAAAGGTGATGAGTGTCATGGATCATCACCTTCTTCATAGTGAAGCACGAATGAACATCTTAGATAGGAACAAGCGTGTTTGAATGGAAAACAGAAATAATTGCATTAATTCATCGAGACGCTGCAGAGCTCCTCACCCCCAACAATGGAGTTTAGAGACTCATGCCGTTAAAAGGTACAAAGTTCAGATCTAAAAATGTCATGAGATACAAAATAAGTCTCTAAAGGTTGTTTAAATACTAAACTAGTAACCTAGGTTTACAGAAAATGAGTAAACTAAGATGGATAGTGCAGAAATCTACTTCTGGGGCCCACTTGGTGTGTGCTGGGGCTCAGACTTAAGCTTCTCATGTGTCTGGGCTGTTTCTGCAGTTGAACGCCAGGTTGTAACCTGTTTCTGGCGTTGAACTCCAACTTGCAACCTGTTTCTGGCGCTGAACGCCAAACTGCAACATGGAACTGGCGTTGAACGCCAGTTTACATTGTCTATCTTCGCGCAAAGTATAAACTATTATATATTGCTGGAAAGCCCTGGATGTCTACTTTCCAACCCAATTAAGAGTGCACCAATTGGACTTCTGTAGCTCCAAAAAATCCATTCCGAGTGCAGGGAGGTCAGAATCCAATAGCATCAGCAGTCCTTTTTCAGCCTAAATCAGATTTTTGCTCAGCTCTCTCAATTTTAGCCAGAAAATACCTGAAATTACAAAAAAACACACAAACTCATAGTAAAGTCCAGAAATATGAATTTTGCCTAAAAACTAATAAAATTATACTAAAAACTAACTAAAACATACTAAAATCTACATGAAATTACCCCTAAAAAGCGTATAAAATATCCGCTCATCAACTTCCCATATACTAACTAATATGGTGAAGTTCCAATGGGGGTTTTAAAAGTTGTTTTGTATTCCCACAGAGCATTGACGATTGGATTTTTGACGGGTTAGAATTTCACAAAAGAATTCTCGTTGAAAGTATAGTTTCTAAACTAACAATAATCCTTTCATACAAAAGATTGTTTGTCACAAGTAACAAACCCCTAAAATTAATAACCGAAGTATTCAAATCTCGGGTCGTTCTCCCTAGGAATTACAATAAAGTGTCTTGTTATTGGTTGGAATTGTGTTTTGGGGTTTTGGATAAGAAGCATGAAAGTAAATGGCAATGAAAATAAACTAACAACTATAAAAGATTCTTGGCAAGGTATGAAAATTAGAAGTCCTATCCTAGTTATCCTTCTCAATTGTGATGAGAATTGTTCATTGCTACCACTTAGTTAACCCTTACTAAATGGAGGAAAGTCAAGTGGATGAATTGACTTGAGCCACAAGTCCTAGCCAACTCCCAAGGAAAGACTAGCTTTAGTGCACTCCAAACCAATTAGCAATCTCTCCAATTACCAATCAACAAAGGAATTAGATAACTCAAGTATCACTAATTACTCTACCTAGGCCAAGAGGAACAAAATCTATACTATATCTAGAAGAGGCATTTCAACAAACACATAAAAGGCAACAAAAGTAAACAACATAAATTGCAAGAATTAAAGAGAGATCTAACTACAAAGGCAAGAGATCAACAATAGAAAAGCAAAGAAGAACAATTATTATGAATTACCTCTTATTGAATTGAAAGGAAATGGAAGGAACAATAGTAGATCTACAACAAAGTATAAGAACAACATAAAGGAAATTACAATAAAAGAATGGAAGAAGAATGAATGTAACAACAAAGAATTGAAAGGTAGAAGTAGAAGAAAGCAAAGATTAAAACCTAGATCTAAGAACTAAACCTAATCCTAATCCTAATTCTAGAGAGAAGTGAGAGCTTCTCTCTCTAGAAACTAACTCTAACTACTAAACTAAACTAATGGTAACTAACATGTAAAGTATGAGAGTATGTGAAGTCTGTTGATTCCCCTTCAATCCTTGGCTTAAATAGCATCAGAAATGAGTTGGATTGGGCCCACAAGACTTCTAAAATCGCTGGCCACATGTTGCTTTAAGTGAACTAGGTGGCAGCAACGACGCGTGCGCGTACTTTGCGCGTGCGCGCCACCGTACGTGTAGCAACTATGGCAAATCTTATATTGTTTCGAAGCTCCAGATGTTAGCTTTCTAACCCAACTGGAACCGCATCATTTGGACCTCTGTAGCTCAAGTTATGGTCGTTTAAGTGCAAAGAGGTCGGCTTGACAGCTTTCCGGTTCTTTCATTTCTTCATGAGTTCTCCAACTTTTCATGCTTCTTTCTTCATTCCCTTGATCCAATCTTTGCCTTCTAAATCTGAAATCACTTAGCAAACATATCAAGGCATCTAATGAAATCAAGGAGAATTAAATTTAGCTATTTCAAGTCCTAAAAAGCATGTTTTCACTCTTAAGCACAATTAAAGGAGAATATACAAAACCATGCTATTTCATTGAATAAATGTGGGTAAAAGGTGATAAAATCCCCTAAATTCAATACAAGATAAACCGTCAAATTGGGGTTTGTCAACCTCCCCACACTTAAACCAAGCATGTCCTCATGCTTAAGCCAAGAGAAAGCAAAGGGATCAACATTTATTCAATGAAAACTAAGTAAATGCAATCTACCTATATGCAACTATCTACATGAATGCAATTGCTTGGTCAAAATAAATTAATTCCCAAGAAGCATATATAAGCACAAGGGCAAAAGGTATTAACAACCATGCCAAACCACAATTGAATTGAGCTATTAAATATTTTTACAAACTTGCATGAAAGGAGATGATCATTGGTGGAAACATGTAATTGATCATCAAACCCTCACCGGATGTATTTGCACTCTATTCGCTTAAGTGTTTAGGGTTGATTCACTCAATTCTCTCCCAATCATGCTTTCTAAGATTTGTTTTTCTTCTAACAATCGACATATATTTCATGCATGCATACAAGTATCATGAGGTCTTTTCTTTGGTTGTAATGGGGCTAGGGTCAAGGTAGGATGCATATTTGGTTAAGTGAGTTTGAAATTTGAATCTTTGATAAGCTTAAACTTCCCACCTAACCTATGACATGCTATACAATTAAATTCCAACCTAACTACCCATTTTTCACTCTTTCACATACTCATGTATTCCTTTTTAATTTCACAACACCTATGCATTGATTTTATTGAGCTATACTTTGATTTGGGGCATTTTGTCCCCTTTTTATTCCTCTCTTTTTTTTCTTCTTTTTCTTTCTTTTTTTTTCTATTTTTTTATATTGTTTTTTTTTTCTTTTTCTTTTCTTTTTCTTTTGTTTTTCTTTTCTCTTTTTTTTTTCTTTCTATATACACAAGAACATCAATGCATAAGGTCTATACATTTAATCAATACATGAGCATGTACCCCAATTCCCAATAATTTCAATAAAATACAAAACTACCATTTTATTCCCCCAATGTCCCAAGATTCCCACACTTGAATGATACTCACACACACTAGTCTAAGCTAATCAAAGATCCAAATTAAGGACTTTTATTGTTTTCCGCTTTAAGGCTTGTAATGTGCTAAATTAAGAACAAAGTGGGTTAAGCGTAGGCTCAAATTTGGCTAACAAAGGAAGATAAAAGGTAAGGCCATTTGGGTAAGTGAGCTAATGGAATGATGGCCTCAATCATATAAATGCATGAATACACAAAATAATGGACATAAAGAATCAAACAAATCGAAGATTACACTCATAGGAAGAGAATAATGCACACAAGAAGGAAAATAAGTGGTTATAAGATGCAACCACACCATTAGGCTCAAATCTCACTTGCTTGTGTTCTTAGCTCAAAAATATGATCCACAATATATATAATTCAAGCAAGTTCTATGAAAAGTTTTCACTCAAATCAATTAAGGTGCCCTATAGATAGAAATCTTGAAAATTTTCATTATTTTGACTAAGCTTATTGTGTATACATATGCAAAAATTAAGAGAATGCAAGTAAAAATCCTAAAATTCTAGAATGAAATGCAAAAGTGTTGGGATTAGAAACTTGTCACCCGAAATCGTCGAACGGTCGGACGACCTCCCCACACTTAAAAGTTTGCACCGTCCTCGGTGCACTCAAAGATGAGCAAGGGGGTACGACGACTCTCCGGATTGCTACGTGTTCTTAGTCTTGCTTCCGTTATTGCTTGTGGTGCATTCATCATGAAAAACAAAAATATAACACCATAAGGTAGGGTAATACAAAAGCAAGGAAGCATAATTGTTGGAATGAGGTAAATCACTAGAATTGAGTGAGTGAATTAGTGTGACATTAATGACAAATAAGTGTGTGAATTCTAAATTGCGCGGTTTAGAACACACATTAGCATAAAAGTTATGTCACAAAAGAAGCATGCACTTTACTCATTCTACTATGCTTGAGATGCTTTAAGTGAACTTGTAAGGTAAAACAAGCATTAAAGAAGCATGAAAGCATTCAAGCCAAACACATATGGATGCATATAATCATAAAATACAATGCATTAAGGTAAATGCACAACATCATCCATCAAGAGGTTGCCTAATTGGTGCACGAAATTGTGATCACTACTTTTCACAACTCAAATAATCCCTAGTAATGGCTCCAAAGACTTGGTGCTCAATACCATGGCATAAACACAATTTCGCACAACTAACCAGCAAGTGCACTGGGTCGTCCAAGTAATAAACCTTACGCGAGTAAGGGTCGATCCCACGGAGATTGTTGCTATGAAGCAAGCTATGGTCACCTTGTAAATCTCAGTCAGGCAGACTCAAATGGGTATAGTGATAAACGAATAAAGCATAAAGATAAAGATAGAGGTACTTATGTATATCATTGGTGAGAGCTTCAGATAAGCGAATGAAGATGCCTTCCCTTCCGTCTCTCTGCTTTCCTACAGTCTTCATCCAATCCTTCTTACTCCTTTCCATGGCAAGCTCATGTAGGGTTTCACCATTGTCAGTGGCTACCTCCCATCCTCTCAGTGAAAATGTTCCTATGCTCTGTCACAGCATGGCTAATCAGCTGTCGGTTCTCGGTCAGGCCGGAATAAAATCCATCGATTCTTTTGCGTCTGTCACTAACGCCCCGCCTGCTAGGAGTTTGAAGCACGTCACAGTCATTCAATCATTGAATCCTACTCAGAATACCACAGACAAGGTTTAGACCTTCCGGATTCTCTTGAATGCCGCCATCAGTTCTCGCCTATACCACGAAGATTCCGGTTAAAGAATTCAAGAGATATTCACTAGAGCCTCGTATGCTTGTAGAACAAGAGTGGTTGTCAGTCACTTTGTTCATAAGTGAGAATGATGATGAGTGTCACTGATCATCACATTCATCAAGTTGAAGAACAAGTGATATCTTGGACAAAGAACAAGCGGAATTGAATAGAAGAACAATAGTAATTGCATTAATACTCGAGGTACAGCAGAGCTCCACACCTTAATCTATGGTGTGTAGAAACTCCACCGTTGAAAATACATAAGAACAAAGTCTAGGCATGGCCGAATGGCCAGCCTCCCAAAGAGGGTTCAATCATAAAAACATGATCAAAAGATGAAAATACAATAGTAAAAGGTCCTATATATAGAAAACTAGTAGCCTAGGGTGTACAGAGATGAGTAAATGTCATAAAAATCCACTTCCGGGCCCACTTGGTGTGTGCTTGGGCTGAGCAATGAAGCATTTTCGTGTAGAGACTCTTCTTGGAGTTAAACGCCAGCTTTTATGCCAGTTTGGGCGTTTAACTCCCATTTAGGTGCCAGTTCCGGCGTTTAACGCTGGAATTTCTGTAGGTGACTTTGAACGCCGGTTTGGGCCATTAAATCTTGGGCAAAGTATGGACTATCATATATTGCTGGAAAGCCCAGGATGTCTACTTTCCAACGCCGTTGAGAGCGCGCCAATTAGGCTTCTGTAGCTCCAGAAAATCCACTTCGAGTGCAGGGAGGTCAGAATCCAACAGCATCTGCAGTCCTTTTGAGTCTCTGGATCAGATTTTTGCTCAGATCCCTCAATTTCAGCCAGAAAATACCTGAAATCACAGAAAAACACACAAACTCATAGTAAAGTCCAGAAAAGTGAATTTTAGCTAAAAACTAATAAAAATATACTAAGAACTCAACTAAAACTACCAAAAACATACTAAAAACAATGCCAAAAAGCGTACAAATTATCCGCTCATCACAACACCAAACTTAAATTGTTGCTTGTCCCCAAGCAACTGAAAATCAAACAAGATAAAAAGAAGAGAATATACTATAGACTCCAAATTATCAATGAAACTTAGCTCCAAATTAGATGAGCGGGACTAGTAGCTTTTTGCCTCCAAACAGTTTTGGCATCTCACTTTATCCTCTGAGGTTCAGAATGATTGGCTTCTTTAGGAACTCAGAATCCAGATAGTGTTATTGATTCTCTTAGTTAAGTATGATGATTCTTGAATACAGCTACTTTATGAGTCTTGGCCGTGGCCCAAAGCACTCTGTTTTCCAGTATTACCACCGGATACATACATGCCACAGACACATAATTGGGTGAACCTTTTCAGATTGTGACTCAGCTTTGCTAGAGTCCCCAATTAGAGGTGTCCAGGGTTCTTAAGCACACTCTTTTTGCCTTGGATCACAACTTTATTTCTTTCTTTTTCTTTCTTTTTCTTTTTCTCCCCTTTTTCGTTTTTTTTTTCGCTTGCTTCTCTCTTTTTTGTATTCACTGCTTTTTCTTGCTTCAAGAATCATTTTTATGATTTTTCAGATCCTCAGTAACATGTCTCCTTTTTCATCATTCTTTCAAGAGCCAACAATTTTAACATTCATGAACAACAAATTCAAAAGACATATGCACTGTTCAAGCATACATTCAGAAAACAAAAAGTATTGTCACCACATCAAACTAATTAAGCTAGTTTTAAAGATGAATTTGAAATCCTGTACTTCTTGTTCTTTTGTGATAAAAATAGTTTTCTTTTAAGAAAGGTGATGGATTTCATAGGACATTCATAACTTTAAGGCATAGATACTAAGACACTAATGATCATAAGACACAATCATGGATAAACATAAAGCATAATTTCAAAAAACAGAAAAATAAAGAACAAGGAGATTAAAGAACGGGTCCACCTTAGTGATGGCGGCTTGTTCTTCCTCTTGAAGGTCTTATGGAGTGCTTGATCTCCTCAATGTCTCTTCCTTGTCTTTGTTGCTCCTCTCTCATGATTCTTTGATCTTCTCTAATTTCATGGAGGAGGATGGAATGTTCTTGGTGCTCCACCGTTAGTTGTCCCATGTTGGAACTCAATTCTCCTAGGGAGGTGTTAATTTGCTCCCAATAGTCTTGTGGAGGAAAGTGCATCCCTTGAGGTATCTTAGGGATCTCTTGATGAGAGGGGTCTCTTGTTTGCTCCATCCTTTTCTTAGTGATGGGCTTGAGGTCATGCCTTCTCAGTTGAACTGGCTTTGGATGCCATAAATAGTTATGGAAAAACGAAAAGCAACGCTTTTTCCACACCAAACTTAAAAGGTTTGCTCGTCCTTGAGCAAAAGAAGAAAGAAGAGAGTAGAAGAAGAAGAAATGAGGAAGAAGGGAATGGCTTTGTGTTCGGCCATGTATGGGTGGGTTTGGGAGGGAAAGTGGTTTGAATTTGAATGGTGAGGTAGGTGGGGTTTTATGAAGGATGGATGTGGGTGGTGAAGAGAAAGATGGGTGGTGGGGTTGGTGGGGATCCTGTGGGGTCCACAGATCCTGAGGTGTCAAGGAAAAGTCATCCCTGCACCAAATGGCTATCAAAATCACGTTTTGTGCCAAATCTGGCGTTAAACGCCGGGCTGGTGCCCCTTTCTGGCGTTTAACGCCAGGTTCTTGCCCTTTCCTGGCGTTTAACGCCAGTCTGGTGCCCCTTTCTGGCGTTAAACGCCCAGAATGGTGCCAGACTGGGCGTTAAACGCCCAACTGCTAGCCTCACTGGCGTTTAAACGCCAGTGAGTTCTTCCTCCAGGGTGTGCTGTTTTTCTTCCTGTTTTTCATTCTGTTTTTGCTTTTTCAATGGATTTTGTGACTTCTTATGATCATCAACCTACAAAAAAACATAAAATAACAAAAGAAAATATATAAAATATAATCATTGGGTTGCCTCCCAACAAGCGCTTCTTTAATGTCAGTAGCTTGACAGAGGGCTCTCATGGAGCCTCACAGATACTCAGAGCAATGTTGGAACCTCCCAACACCAAACTTAGAGTTTGAATGTGGGGGTTCAACACCAAACTTAGAGTTTGGTTGTGGCCTCCCAACACCAAACTTAGAGTTTGACTGTGGGGGCTCTGTTTGTCTCTCATTTGAGAGAAGCTCTTCATGCTTCTTCTCCATGGTGACAGAGGGATATCCTTGAGCCTTAAACACAAAGGATTCTTCATTCACTTGAATGATCAGTTCACCTCCATCAACATCAATCACAGCCTTTGCTGTGGCTAGGAAGGGTCTGCCAAGGATGATAGTTTCATCCATGCACTTCCCAGTCTCTAGGACTATGAAATCAGCAGAGATGTAATGGTCTTCAATCTTCACCAAAACATCCTCTACAAGTCCACAAGCTTGTTTTCTTGAGTTGTCTGCCATCTCTAGTGAGATTCTTGCAGCTTGTACCTCAAAGATCTCTAGCTTCTCCATTACAGAGAGAGGCATGAGGTTTACACTTGACCCTAAGTCACACAGAGCCCTCTTGAAGGTCATGGTGCCTATGGTACAAGGTATTGAAAACTTCCCAGGATCTTGTCTCTTTTGAGGTAATTTCTGCCTAGACAAGTCATCCAGTTCTTTGGTGAGCAAAGGAGGTTCATCCTCCCAAGTCTCATTTCCAAATAACTTGTCATTTAGCTTCATGATTGCTCCAAGGTATTTAGCAACTTGCTCTTCAGTGACATACTCATCCTCTTCAGAGGAAGAATACTCATCAGAGCTCATGAAAGGCAGAAGTAAGTCCAATGGAATCTCTATGGTCTCATTTTGAGCCTCAGATTCCCATGGTTCCTCATTAGGGAACTCATTGGAGGCTAGTGCACGCCCATTGAGGTCTTCCTCAGTGGCGTCCACTTCCTCTCTTTCCTCTCCAAATTCGGCCATGGTTATGGCTTTGCACTCTCCTTTTGGATTTTCTTCTATATTGCTTGGAAGAGTACTTGGAGGGAGTTCAGTAATTTTCTTACTCAGCTGTCCCACTTGTGCCTCCAAATTTCTAATGGAGGACCTTGTTTCAGTCATGAAACTTTGAGTGGTTTTGATTAGATCAGAGACCATGGTTGCTAAGTCAGAGGGGTTCTGCTTAGAATTCTCTGTCTGTTGCTGAGAAGATGATGGGAAAGGCTTGCTATTGCTAAACCTGTTTCTTCCACCATTATTGTTATTGAAACCTTGTTGAGGTCTCTCTTGATTCTTCCATGAGAAATTTGGGTGATTTCTCCATGAAGGATTATAGGTGTTTCCATAGGGTTCTCCTAGGTAATTCACCTCTTCCATTGAAGGGTTCTCAGGATCATAAGCTTCTTCCTCAGATGAAGCATCCTTAGTACTGCCAGGTGCATTTTGCATTCCAGACAGACTTTGAGAAATCAAATTGACTTGTTGAGTCAATATCTTATTCTGAGCCAGTATGGCATTCAGAGCATCAATCTCAAGAACTCCTTTCTTCTGACTTGTCCCATTGTTCACAGGATTCCTTTCAGAAGTGTACATGAATTGGTTATTTGCAACCATTTCAATGAGCTCTTGAGCTTCTGTAGGCGTCTTCTTCAGATGAAGAGATCCTCCAGCAGAGCTATCCAAAGACATCTTGGATAGTTCAGAGAGACCATCATAGAAAATACCTATGATGCTCCATTCAGAGAGCATGTCTGAGGGACATTTTCTGATTAATTGTTTGTATCTTTCCCAAGCTTCATAGAGGGATTCTCCATCCTTCTGTCTGAAGGTTTGGACTTCCACTCTAAGCTTACTCCATTTTTGAGGTGGAAAGAACTTTGCCAAGAAGGCATTGACTAGCTTTTCCCAAGAGTCCAGGCTATCTTTAGGTTGTGAGTCCAACCATATTCTAGCTCTGTCTCTTACAGCAAAAGGGAATAGCATCAGTCTGCAGACCTCAGGGTCAACCCCATTAGTCTTGACTGTGTCACAAATTTGCAAGAACTCAGCTAAAAACTGATGAGGATCTTCCATTGGAAGTCCATGGAACTTGCTATTCTGTTGCATTAGAGAAACTAATTGAGGCTTAAGCTCAAAGTTGTTTGCTCCAATGGCAGGGATAGAGATGCTTCTCCCATAGAAATTGGGAGTAGGTGCAGTAAAGTCACCCAGCACCTTCCTTGCATTGTTGTTGTTTTCGGCTGCCATGTCTTCTTCTTCTTTGAAGATTTCTGTTAGGTCCTTTACAGAGAGTTGTGCCTTAGCTTCTCTTAGCTTTCGCTTCAAGGTCCTTTCAGGTTCAGGGTCAGCTTCAACAAGAATGCCTTTGTCTTTGTTCCTGCTCATATGAAAGAGAAGAAAACAAGAAAATATGGAATCCTCTATGTCACAGTATAGAGATTCCTTGAGGTGTCAGAGGAAAAGAAAAATGGAAGACAGAGGTAGAAAATTCGAACTTATCAAAGAAGATGGAGTTCGAATTCTGCATTAAGGCATAGTGTTAGTCCAAAAATAGAAGGATGTGAGAAGAAGGGAAGTAATTTTTGAAAATTAAGTAAAAGATTTTAAAAACATTTTGAAAAACACTACTTGATTTTCAAAAATAAGAGTGGGAAAGAAATCAAGTGATTTTTGAAAAAGATTTTGAAATTAGAAGTTAAAAAGATTTGATTGAAAACTATTTTGAAAAAGATGTGGTTAAGAAGATATGATTAGTTTTAAAAAGATGTGATTGAGAAGATATGATTTGAAAACAATTAAAAAAAAGATATGATTTGAAAACAATTTTAAAAAGATATGATTTGAAAAACATTTTAAAAAGATTTGATTTTAAAACTTAATGACTTGCCTAACAAGAAAAGATATGATTCAAACATTAAACCTTTCTCAACAGAAAAGGCAACAAATTTGAGATGTTCAATCAAATCATTAATTGTTAGTAAGTATCTTTGAAAAAGGAAAGAAATTGATTTTGAAAACATTTGATTGAAAAGATTTGATTTGAAAAAGATTTGATTTTGAAAAACTTTGAAAACTTGAAAAAAAATTGATTTTGAAAACAAAATCCTCCCCCTTGTGCCATCCTGGCGTTAAACGCCCAGAATGGTGCACATTCTGGCGTTTAACGCCCAAATCTATACCCTTTTGGGCGTTAAACGCCCAACCAGGTACCCTGGCTAGCGTTTAAACGCCATTCTGTCTTCTTCACTGGGCATTTTTGAATGCCCAGCTTTTTCTGTATAATTCCTCTGCAGTATGTTCTGAATCTTTAATTCTCTGCATTATTGACTTGAAAAGACACAAATTAAAAATATTTTTGGATTTTTAATAATGAGGAATAATCAAAATGCAACTAAAATCAAATAACAATGCATGCAAGACACCAAACTTAGCAGTTTGTATACTACTGACACTAACAACATGAGAATGCATATGAGAAACACAAAACACTCAAGTCAATAGAATTCAAAGATCAAAACAAGAAAATCATCAAGAACAACTTGAAGATAAATGAAGACACATGCATAAATTTGAAAAAATGCAAGAAGAACAGAAACATGCAATTGACACCAAACTTAAAATGAGACACTAGACTTAAACAAGAAATATTTTTGGTTTTTTTTTTTTGATTTTGTAATTTTTTTTTGGATTTTTCGAAAATTAAGTGAAAAAGAAAATAAAGATATCAAAATTCTTAATGAGAATTCCAGGAATCATGCAATGTTAGTCTAAAGCTTTAGTCTAAAGGAATTAGACATAGCTAGCTAAGCTTCAGCAGGACATTGCATTCAAGAGCTAAATTGATGATGATCAATCAGCTTTGGTGATGATAAGAACATCACCTTGAAACACTAGAATTCATTCTTAAGAACTCTGAAGAAAAATAATACCTAATCTAAGCAACAAGATGAACCGTCAGTTGTCCATACACAAACAATCCCCGGCAACGGCGCCAAAAACTTGGTGCACGAAATTGTGATCACTACTTTTCACAACTCAAATAATCCCTAGTAATGGCTCCAAAGACTTGGTGCTCAATACCATGGCATAAACACAATTTCGCACAACTAACCAGCAAGTGCACTGGGTCGTCCAAGTAATAAACCTTACGCGAGTAAGAGTCGATCCCACGGAGATTGTTGCTATGAAGCAAGCTATGGTCACCTTGTAAATCTCAGTCAGGCAGACTCAAATGGGTATAGTGATAAACGAATAAAGCATAAAGATAAAATAGAGGTACTTATGTATATCATTGGTGAGAGCTTCAGATAAGCGAATGAAGATGCCTTCCCTTCCGTCTCTCTGCTTTCCTACAGTCTTCATCCAATCCTTCTTACTCCTTTCCATGGCAAGCTCATGTAGGGTTTCACCGTTGTCAGTGGCTACCTCCCATCCTCTCAGTGAAAATGTTCCTATGCTCTGTCACAGCATGGCTAATCAGCTGTCGGTTCTCGGTCAGGCCGGAATAAAATCCATCGATTCTTTTGCGTCTGTCACTAACGCCCCGCCTGCTAGAAGTTTGAAGCACGTCACAGTCATTCAATCATTGAATCCTAATCAGAATACCACAGACAAGGTTTAGACCTTCCGGATTCTCTTGAATGCCGCCATCAGTTCTCGCCTATACCACGAAGATTCCGGTTAAAGAATTCAAGAGATATTCACTAGAGCCTCGTATGCTTGTAGAACAAGAGTGGTTGTCAGTCACTTTGTTCATAAGTGAGAATGATGATGAGTATCACTGATCATCACATTCATCAAGTTGAAGAACAAGTGATATCTTGGACAAAGAACAAGCGGAATTGAATAGAAGAACAATAGTAATTGCATTAATACTCGAGGTACAGCAGAGCTCCACACCTTAATCTATGGTGTGTAGAAACTCCACCGTTGAAAATACATAAGAACAAAGTCTAGGCATGGCCGAATGGCCAGCCTCCCAAAGAGGGTTCAATCATAAAAACATGATCAAAAGATGAAAATACAATAGTAAAAGGTCCTATATATAGAAAACTAGTAGCCTAGGGTGTACAGAGATGAGTAAATGTCATAAAAATCCACTTCCGGGCCCACTTGGTGTGTGCTTGGGCTGAGCAATGAAGCATTTTCGTGTAGAGACTCTTCTTGGAGTTAAACGCCAGCTTTTATGCCAGTTTGGGCGTTTAACTCCCATTTAGGTGCCAGTTCCGGCGTTTAACGCTGGAATTTCTGTAGGTGACTTTGAACGCCGGTTTGGGCCATCAAATCTTGGGCAAAGTATGGACTATCATATATTGCTGGAAATCCCAAGATGTCTACTTTTCAACGCCGTTGAGAGCGCGCCAATTGGGCTTCTGTAGCTCCAGAAAATCCACTTCGAGTGCAGGGAGGTCAGAATCCAACAGCATCTGCAGTCCTTTTGAGTCTCTAGATCAGATTTTTGCTCAGATCCCTCAATTTCAGCCAGAAAATACCTGAAATCACAGAAAAACACACAAACTCATAGTAAAGTCCAGAAAAGTGAATTTTAGCTAAAAACTAATAAAAATATACTAAGAACTCAACTAAAACTACCAAAAATATACTAAAAACAATGCCAAAAAGCGTACAAATTATCCGCTCATCACTAATCACAAAACAAGGCTCAAATCACATGGTGGCCAAATCATGTAATTCAAGAAGAGTTACAAGCTCGAAGGCAATTCTCATCACTTGGTATTTTTCAAAAGATAAGCATGAAAAACTCAAGACCAAGTTGCAAAATATAACCTCAATCATAGGATCCAACCAAGATTATCTAAAAACATTAATGCTAAATTAGCATTTAGGCAATAAGGGGGAAGCAATGCATAGTAAACAAAGTCAATAATCCAACACTTATGATGAAAAGAGAGAAAATAAAATGAAAACTAAACTAAAACTAACTAACAAACTAACCGACTAACTAATTAACTAACTGAAATAAATGGTTATCCATGGTGTTTGGAAGTGTTGGATGAGGGGTAGGAGGAGGGAAAAAGAAAGGAGGAGGGAAGAAATAGAAAGAGGAGAAGAAAAGAAATGTGGTGAAGGAAGGAAATCCACGCGTACGCGCGCATGCCGCGCGCGCGCGGATGGTTTATTTCGAGAGTGGTGCGTACGCGTCATGTGCGCATGCGCGCAAGTGGGGTTGTGCCAAAGGCACAACGTTGGCGTGGCGTAGGCATAACTCTCTGGAAAATGTATGGAATGTGGAACTTCTCAATCCACGCGTACGCACGCATGGCGCGCGCGCGTGGGTGGTCGAAAATGCTTGATGCACGCGTACGCGTGAAGTGCGCGTACGCGTGGATGGTGCTCTGTTTTTCAAAAATTTTTGCTATATTTTTGCACCAATCCAAGCATTCCAACCTCCAAATAACTACCAAAATACCATAAAACCTTATTTAACATACTAAAATACCAATTAAACTCATCAAATCAATCAAAACAAGGATTTAAACTAATTCTACCAATATGTACAAAAAGAGAAAATGAAAAGAAGTTACCATGGTGGGGTGTCTCCCACCTAGCACTTTTATTTTAAGTCCTTAAGTTGGACTTATGGGGAGCTTCTCTCAAGGTGGCTTGTGCTTGTACTCATCTTGGAACTTCCACCAATGCTTGGACTTCCAATAAGCTCTATCATGCAAGATTAATATCTCCAAGCTTTGATGGCGTTCTTCACAAACCATGGGCTCCCAATGTTGATCCTCATGTGTTCCCGGATCCCATATTTTGTCTTCACACCCATCTCCAAGTTGATTATCATTAATCCATGTGGGTGGTGAGCAAGGTGAATTCTCAATAGAGTGACCAAACATCCTTTTAGACCCAAACAATCTAGTTCTACACCAACTCTTACAATTAAGCTTTGAGTATGCAACCATGATGAACCTAGAATGATATTTCAAACCACTAACCATCTCCTTTTTACTCTTAAAGCCACAAATATGTCTAAGTTGACCATCCGTCTCAAGCAAACCATATTCAAGGGGAATAATAAAGCTTAAGTATAAAGAATTTACCCACTTGAATGAAAAGATAGATGGTGGTGGCTTGGGGAGAGGTATCTCCAATGTGCTAGCGAGCTCTACTCCCTTGTATTCTTCCTTGTCAACTTCCACCTCTTCATAAACTTCTTCGTTTTTAATCCTTTGTTCATCATTTTCATCTAGCTCTTCTCCATCACTCAAATCATAAATTGGAGGACGAGAGAAATCTACCTCCACATCACTTTCAAATTCATTGGGAGAAGGTTCTTCAAATTTAAAGGATTTTCCACCAAGAAAATTGGATGCATGATCTTCATCACCAAGGGAACTCAATTCTTGCTTCATTCCTTCCAAGTCTTAATTCAAAAATTGTTTTGGAGGTTGTGCACTTCCCTCCTCAACATCAAATTCAATCTTCTTGGAGGAGTTTTCTTCAATTCTAAGTTCCCAAGGGGGTTCCGCATCTCCTAAGTCTTTGATGAGCGGATAATTTGTACGCTTTTTGGCATTGTTTTTAGTATGTTTCTAGTAGGATTTAGTTAGTTTTTAGTATATTTTTATTAGTTTTTAGTTAAAATTCAATTTTCTGGACTTTACTATGAGTTTGTGTGTTTTTCTGTGATTTCAGGTATTTTCTGGCTGAAATTGAGGGACCTGAGCAAAAATCTGATTCAGAGACTGAAAAGGACTGCAGATGCTGTTGGATTCTGACCTCCCTGCACTCGAAGTGGATTTTCTGGAGCTACAAAAGCCCAATAGGCGCGCTCTCAACGGCGTTGGAAAGTAGACATCCTGGGCTTTCCAGAAATATATGATAGTCTATACTTTGCCCAAGATTTGATGGCCCAAACCGGCGTTCAAAGTCACCCTCAGAATTCCCAGCGTTAAACGCCGGAACTGGCACCAAAATGGGAGTTAAACGCCCAAACTGGCATAAAAGCTGGCGTTTAACTCCAAGAAGAGTCTCTACACGAAAATGCTTCATTGCTCAGCCCAAGCACACACCAAGTGGGCCCGGAAGTGGATTTTTATGTCATTTACTCATCTCTGTACACCCTAGGCTATTAGTTCTCTATATATAGGACCTTTTACTATTGTATTAGAAGAGCTTTTTGATCATGTTTTTATGATTGAACTCACTTTGGGAGGCTGGCCATTCGGCCATGCCTAGACCCTGTTCTTATGTATTTTCAACGGTGGAGTTTCTACACACCATAGATTAAAGTGTGGAGCTCTGCTGTACCTCGAGTATTAATGCAATTACTATTGATCTTCTATTCAATTCCGCTTGTTCTTTGTCCAAGATATCACTTGTTCTTCAACTTGATGAATGTGATGATCCATGACACTCATCATCATTCTCACCTATGAACGTGTGACTGACAACCACCTCCGTTCTACCTTAGATTGAGTGAATATCTCTTGGATTCCAGACACACGATGCATGGTTGATCGCCTGACAACCGAGTGCTCGCCTGACAAACGAGCCAGCCATTCCGTGAGATCAGAGTCTTCGTGGTATAGGCAAGAACTGATGGCGGCATTCAAGAGAATCCGGAAGGTCTAACCTTGTCTGTGGTATTCTGAGTAGGATTCAATGATTGAATGACTGTGACGTGCTTCAAACTCCTTAGGGTGGGGCGTTAGTGACAGACGCAAAAGAATCAATGGATTCTATTCCGGCCTGATCGAGAACCGACAAATGGATAGCCGTGCCGTGACAGGGTGCGTTGAACATTTCCATTGAGAGGATGGGAGGTAGCCACTGACAACGGTGAAACCCTTGCATAAGCTTGCCATGGAAAGGAGTAAGAAGGATTGGATGAAGACAGTAGGAAAGCAGGGAGACGGAAGGGAAAGCATCTTCATACACTTATCTGAAGCTCTCATCAATGATATACATAAGTATCTCTATCTTTATCTTTATGTTATATTCATATATCATCTACACCCATTTGAGTCTGCCTGACTAAGATTTACAAGGTGACCATAGCTTGCTTCATACCAACAATCTCCGTGGGATCGACCCTTACTCGCGTAAGGTTTATTACTTGGACGACCCAGTGCACTTGCTGGTTAGTTGTGCAAAGTTGTGTATGCCATGGTATTGAGCACCAAGTTTTCGGGGCCATTACTAGGGATTAATTGATTTGTGAAAAGTAGTGATCACAATTTCGCACACCAAGTTTTTGGCGCCGTTGCCGGGGATTGTTTCGAGTATGGACAACTGACGGTTCATCTTGTTGCTTAGATTAGGTATTTTTCTTCAGAGTTCTTAAGAATGAATTCTAGAGTTTCATGATGATCTGTTGAAATCTGGCTGGCTGAGAAGCCATGTCTAATCTTATTGGACCGAGGTTTCAACTAATCATCACAAGAGCTTATTGATCTCTATCAATCTTGCTATTGGAGCAATGATCTGCTAAGGCTTGGCTGGCCATTGGCCATGTCTAGTGTTTTGGACCGAAGCTTTCTTTGAAAGCTTGGCTGGCTGTGAAGCCATGTCTAATTCCTGGACCGGAGTCTTAGACTAGCATTGCAATGATTCCTGGAATCCAAATTGAGAATTCTGAAACCTTTATTTTCTATTCTCATATAATTTTCGAAAAATCCAAAAAAAAAATTTTTTTACAAAATCATAAAAATCCAAAAATATTGCATGTTTCTGTTCTTATTGCATTCATGCATGTATCTTCATTGATCTTCAAGTTGTTCTTGATGATTTCATTGCTCTGATCTTTGAATTCTATTGACTTGAGTGTTTTGTGTTTCTCATATGCATTCTCATGTTGTTAGTGTCAGTAGTATACAAACTGCTAAGTTTGGTGTCTTGCATGCATTGTTATTTGATTTTAGTTGCATTTTGATTATTCCTCATTATTAAAAATCCAAAAATATTTTTAAATTTGTGTCTTTTCAAGTCAATAATACAGAGAATTGAAGATTCAGAACATACTGCAGAGGAACTATACAGAAAAAGCTGGGCGTTCAAAACGCCCAGTGAAGAAGGACAGACTGGCGTTTAAACGCCAGCCAGGGTGCCTGGTTGGGCGTTTAACGCCCAAAAGGGTAGAGTTTTGGGCGTTAAACGCCAGAATGTGCACCATTCTGGGCGTTTAACGCCAGGATGGCACAAGAGGGAAGATTTTGTTTTTCAAATCAATTTTTTTTTTAGTTTTCAAAGTTTTTCAAAATCAAATCTTTTTCAAATCATATCTTTTCAATCAAATGTTTTCAAAATCAATTTCTTTCTTTTTTTAAGGATACTTGCTAACAATTAATGATTTGATTGAACATCTCAAGTATGTTGCCTTTTCTGTTGAGAAAGGTTTAATGTTTGAATCATATCTTTTCTTATTAGGCAAGTCATTAATTTTTAAAATCAAATCTTTTTAAAATGTTTTTCAAATCATATCCTCTTAACCACATCTTTTTCAAAACAGTTTTCAATCAAATCTTTTTTATTTCTAATTTCAAAATCTTTTTCAAAAATTGCTTGATTTCTTTCCCACTCTTAATTTTCGAAAATTATCAATCAACTTTCAAAATGTTTTTAAAATCTTTTTAACTTAATTTTCGAAAATTTCTTCCTCTCTTCTCACATCCTTCTATTTATGGACTAACACTATTCCTTAATGCAAAATTCGAACTCCATCTTCTTTGATAAGTTCGAATTTTCTACTTCTGCCTTCTATTTTTCTTTTCCTCTGACACCTCAAGGAATCTCTATACTGTGACATAGAGGATTCCATATTTTCTTGTTCTCTTCTCTTTCATATGAGCAGGAACAAAGACAAAGGCATTCTTGTTGAAGCTGACCCTGAACCTGAAAGGACCTTGAAGCGAAAGCTAAGAGAAGCTAAGGCACAACTCTCTGCAGAGGACCTAACCGAATTCTTCAAAGAAGAAGAACCCATGGCAGCCGAAAACAACAACAATGCCAACAATGCAAGGAAGGTGCTGGGTGACTTTACTGCACCTACTCCCGACTTCTATGGGAGAAGCATCTCTATCCCTGCCATTGGAGCAAACAACTTTGAGTTTAAGCCTCAATTAGTTTCTCTAATGCAACAGAATTGCAAGTTCCATGGACTTCCATTGGAAGATCCTCATCAGTTCTTAGCTGAATTCTTGCAAATCTGTGACACTGTCAAGACTAATGGGGTTGACCCTGAGGTCTACAGACTTATGCTATTCCCTTTTGCTGTACGAGACAGGGCTAGAACATGGTTGGACTCACAACCTAAAGAAAGCCTGGACTCATGGGAAAAGCTAGTCAATGCCTTCTTGGCAAAGTTCTTTCCACCTCAAAAATTGAGTAAGCTTAGAGTGGAAGTCCAAACCTTCAGACAGAAGGATGGAGAATCCCTCTATGAAGCTTGGGAAAGATACAAACAATTAATCAGAAAATGTTCTTCTGACATGCTTTCTGAATGGAGCATCATAGGTATTTTCTATGATGGTCTGTCTGAACTGTCCAAGATGTCTTTGGATAGCTCTGCTGGAGGATCTCTTCATTTGAAGAAGACGCCTACAGAAGCTCAAGAGCTAATTGAAATGGTTGCAAATAACCAATTCATGTATACTTCTGAAAGGAATCCTGTGAACAATGGGACTAATCAGAAGAAAGGAGTTCTTGAGATTGACACTCTGAATGCCATATTGGCTCAGAATAAAATATTGACTCAACAAGTCAATTTGATTTCTCAAAGTCTGTCTGGAATGCAAAATGCACCAAGCAGTACTAAGGATGCTTCATCTGAAGAAGAAGCTTATGATCCTGAGAACCCTTCAATGGAAGAGGTGAATTACCTAGGAGAACCCTATGGAAACACCTATAATTCTTCATGGAGAAATCACCCAAATTTCTCATGGAAGGATCAACAGAGACCTCAACAAGGTTTCAACAACAATAATGGTGGAAGAAACAGGTTTAGCAATGGCAAGCCTTTTCCATCATCTTCTCAGCAACAGACAGAGAATGCTAAACAGAACCCCTCTGACTTAGCAACCATGGTCTCTGATCTAATCAAAACCACTCAAAGTTTCATGACTGAAACAAGGTCCTCCATTAGGAACTTGGAGGCACAAGTGGGGCAGTTGAGCAAGAAAATTACTGAACTCCCTCCTAGTACTCTTCCAAGCAATACAGAAGAAAATCCAAAAGGAGAGTGCAAGGCCATCAACATGGCCGAATATGGAGAGGAAGGGGAGGAAGTGAACGCCACTGAGGAAGACCTCAATGGGCGTGCACTAGCCTCCACTGAGTTCCCTAATGAGGAACCATGGGAATCTGAGGCTCAAAATGAGACCATAGAGATTCCATTGGATTTACTTCTGCCATTCATGAGCTCTGATGAGTATTCTTCCTCTGAAGAGGATGAGTATGTCACTGAAGAGCAAGTTGCTAAATACCTTGGAGCAATCATGAAGCTAAATGACAAGTTATTTGGAAATGAGACTTGGGAGGATGAACCCCCTTTGCTCACCAAAGAACTGGATGACTTGTCTAGGCAGAAATTACCTCAAAAGAGACAAGATCCTGGGAAGTTTTCAATACCTTGTACCATAGGCACCATGACCTTCAAGAAGGCTCTGTGTGACTTAGGGTCAAGTGTAAACCTCATGCCTCTCTCTGTAATGGAGAAGCTAGGGATCTTTGAGGTACAAGCTGCAAGAATCTCACTAGAGATGGCAGACAATTCAAAGAAACAAGCTTATGGACTTGTAGAGGATGTTCTGGTGAAGATTGAAGACCATTACATCCCTGCTGATTTCATAGTCCTAGAGACTGGGAAGTGCATGGATGAATCTATCATCCTTGGCAGACCCTTCCTAGCCACAGCAAAGGCTGTGATTGACGTTGATGGAGGTGAACTGATCATTCAAGTGAATGAAAAATCCTATGTGTTTAAGGCTCAAGGATATCCCTCTATCACCATGGAGAGGAAGCATGAAGAGCTTCTCTCAAATCAGAGTCAAACAGAGCCCCCACAGTCAAACTCTAAGTTTGGTGTTGGGAGGCCACAACCAAACTCTAAGTTTGGTGTTGAACCCCCACATTCAAACTCTAAGTTTGGTGTTGGGAGGTTCCAACATTGCTCTGAGTATCTGTGAGGCTCCATGAGAGCCCTCTGTCAAGCTACTGACATTAAAGAAGCGCTTGTTGGGAGGCAACCCAATAATTATATTTTATCTATTTTCCTTTGTTATTTTATGTTTTTTTTTGTAGGTTGATGATCATAAGAAGTCACAAAATCAATTGAAAAAGCAAAAACAGAATGAAAAACAGGAAGAAAAACAGCACACCCTGGAGGAAGAACCTACTGGCGTTTAAACGCCAGTAAGGCTAGCAGGTGGGCGTTTAACGCCCAGTCTGGCACCATTTTGGGCGTTTAACGCCAGAAAGGGGCACCAGACTGGCGTTAAACGCCAGGAAAGGGTAAGAACCTGGCGTTAAACGCCAGAAATGGGCACCAGCCCGGCGTTTAACGCCAGAATTGGCTCAAAACATGATTTTGCATGCCATTTGGTGCAGGGATGACTTTTCCTTGACACCTCAGGATCTGTGGACCCCACAGGATCCCCACCAACCCCACCACCCTCTCTCTTCTTCACCCATTCACCAATCACCTCAATACCTCTTCCCCAAAAACCCTTCACCTATCAAATCCCATCTTTCTCTTCACCACTCACATCCATCCTTCATAAAACCCCTCCTACCTCACCCTTCAAATTCAAACCACTTTCCCACCCAAACCCACCCTTACATGACCGAACCATAAGCCCCCCTCTCCTATATAAACCCCTCTTCCCTCCTTCATTTTCACACAACCTAAACACCACCTCTCCCCCTCTTTGGCCGAACACAAAGCCATTCCCTTCTTCCTCATTTCGTCTTCTTCTACTCTCTTCTTTCTTCTTTTGCTCGAGGACGAGCAAACCTTTTAAGTTTGGTGTGGTAAAAACATCGCTTTTTGTTTTTCCATAACCATTTATGGCATCCAAGGCCGGAGAAACCTCTAGAAAGAGGAAAGGGAAGGCAAAAGCTTCCACCTCCGAGTCATGGGAGATGAAGAGATTCATCTCAAGGGTGCATCAAGACCACTTCTATGAAGTTGTGGCCTTGAAGAAGGTGATCCCCGAGGTCCCTTTTTCACTCAAAAAGTGAATATCCGGAGATCCGACATGAGATCCGAAGAAGAGGTTGGGAAGTTCTCACCAACCCCATTCAACAAGTCGGAATCTTAATGGTTCAAGAGTTCTATGCCAATGCATGGATCACTAAGAACCATGACCAAAGTATGAACCCGGATCCAAAGAATTGGCTTACTGTGGTTCGGGGGAAATACTTGGATTTTAGTCCGGAAAATGTAAGGTTGGCATTCAACTTGCCTATGATGCAAGGAGATGAACATCCTTACACAAGAAGGGTCAACTTTGATCAAAGGTTGGACCAAGTCCTCACTGACATTTGTGAAGAGGGCGCCCAATGGAAGAGAGATTCAAAAGGGAAGCCGGTTCAACTAAGAAGGCATGACCTCAAGCCTGTGGCTAGAGGATGGTTGGAGTTTATCCAACGCTCAATCATTCCCACTAGCAACCGGTCCGAAGTTACTCTAGACCAGGCCATCATGATTCATAGCATCATGATTGGAGAAGAAGTGGAAGTTCATGAGGTTATAGCCCAAGAACTCTATAAGGTGGCGGACAAGTCCTCTACCTTAGCAAGGTTAGCCTTTCCTCATCTCATTTGTCATCTCTGTTATTCAGTTGGAGTGGACATAGAAGGAGACATCCTCATTGATGAGGACAAGCCCATCACAAAGAAAAGGATGGAGCAAACAAGAGACCCCTCTAATCATGAGATCCCTGAGATGCCTCAAGGGATGCACTTTCCTCCACAAGACTATTGGGAGCAAATTAACACCTCCCTAGGAGAATTGAGTTCCAACATGGGACAACTAAGGGTGGAGCATCAAGAACACTCCATCATCCTCCATGAAATTAGAGAAGATCAAAGAATCATGAGAGAGGAGCAACAAAGGCAAGGAAGAGACATTGAGGAGCTCAAGCACTCCATAAAATCTTCAAGAGGAAGAACAAGCCGCCATCACTAAGGTGGACCCGTTCTTTAATCTCCTTGTTCTTTACTTTCCTGTTTTTCGAATTTTAGTGCTTATGTTTGCCTATGTTTGTGTCTTATGATCATTAGTGTCTTAGTGTCTATGCCCTAAAGTTATGAATGTCCTATGAATCCATCACCTTTCTTAAATAAACAATGTTCTTAATTGAAAAAGGGAAGAATTGCATGAATTTTCAATTTTATAACAGTTTAATTATTTTGATGTGGTGGCAACACTTTTGTTCTCTGAATGTATGCTTAAACAGTGCATATGTCTTTTGAATTTGTGGTTCATGAATGTTGGCTCTTGAAAGAATGATGAAAAAGGAGACATGTTACTGAGGATCTGAAAAATCATTAAAATGATTCTTGAAGCAAGAAAAAGCAGTGAATACAAAAAAAAAGGAAAAAAGAAAAAAAAGCGAAAAAAAAGGGGGAAGGAGAAAAACGAAAAAAAAAAAGAAAGAAAAAAAAAGGAAGAAATAAAGTTGTGATCCAAGGCAAAAAGAGTGTGCTTAAGAACCCTGGACACCTCTAATTGGGGACTCTAGCAAAGCTGAGTCACAATCTGAAAAGGTTCACCCAATTATGTGTCTGTGGCATGTATGTATCCGGTGGTAATACTAGAAGACAGAGTGCTTTGGGCCACGGCCAAGACTCATAAAGTAGCTGTGTTCAAGAATCATCATACTTAACTAAGAGAATCAATAACACTATCTGGATTCTGAGTTCCTAAAGAAGCCAATCATTCTGAATTTCAAAGGATAGAGTGAGATGCCAAAACTGTTCAGAGGCAAAAAGCTAAAAGCCCCGCTCATCTAATTAATACTGATCTTCATAGATGTTTTTGGAGTTCATTGCATATTCTCTTCTTTTTTATCTTATTTAATTTTCAGTTGCTTGGGGACAAGCAACAATTTAAGTTTGGTGTTGTGATGAGCGGATAATTTGTACGCTTTTTGGCATTGTTTTTAGTATGTTTCTAGTAGGATTTAGTTAGTTTTTAGTATATTTTTATTAGTTTTTAGTTAAAATTCACTTTTCTGGACTTTACTATGAGTTTGTGTGTTTTTCTGTGATTTCAGGTATTTTCTGGCTGAAATTGAGGGACCTGAGCAAAAATCTGATTCAGAGACTGAAAAGGACTGCAGATGCTGTTGGATTCTGACCTCCCTGCACTCGAAGTGGATTTTCTGGAGCTACAGAAGCCCAATTGGCAAGCTCTTAACGGCGTTGGAAAGTAGACATCCTGGGCTTTCCAGCAATATATGATAGTCCATACTTTGCCCAAGATTTGATGGACCAAACTGGCGTTCAAAGTCACCCTCAGAATTCCCAGCGTTAAACGCCGGAACTGGCACCAAAATGGGAGTTAAACGCCCAAACTGGCATAAAAGCTGGCGTTTAACTCCAAGAAGAGTCTCTACACGAAAATGCTTCATTGCTCAGCCCAAGCACACACCAAGTGGGCCAGGAAGTGGATTTTTATGTCATTTACTCATCTCTGTACACCCTAGGCTACTAGTTCTCTATATATAGGACCTTTTACTATTGTATTAGAAGAGCTTTTTGATCATGTTTTTATGATTGAACTCACTTTGGGAGGCTGGCCATTCGGCCATGCCTAGACCCTGTTCTTATGTATTTTCAACGGTGGAGTTTCTACACACCATAGATTAAGGTGTGGAGCTCTGCTGTACCTCGAGTATTAATGCAATTACTATTGATCTTCTATTTAATTCTGCTTGTTCTTTGTCCAAGATATCACTTGTTCTTCAACTTGATGAACGTGATGATCCGTGACACTCATCATCATTCTCACCTATGAACGTGTGACTGACAACCACCTCCGTTCTACTTTAGATTGAGTGAATATCTCTTGGATTTCTGACACACGATGCATGGTTGATCGCCTGACAACCGAGTGCTCGCCTGACAAACGAGCCAGCCATTCTGTGAGATCAGAGTCTTCGTGGTATAGGAAAGAACTGATGGCGGCATTCAAGAGAATCTGGAAGGTCTAACCTTGTCTGTGGTATTCTGAGTAGGATTCAATGATTGAATGACTGTGACGTGCTTCAAACTCCTGAGGGCGGGGCGTTAGTGACAGACGCAAAAAAATCAATGGATTCTATTCCGACCTGATCGAGAACCGACAGATGGATAGCCGTGCCGTGATAGGGTGCGTTGAACATTTCCACTGAGAGGATGGGAGGTAGCCACTGACAACGGTAAAACCCTTGCATAAGCTTGCCATGGAAAGGAGTAAGAAGGATTGGATGAAGACAGTAGGAAAGCAGGGAGACGGAAGGGAAAGCATCTTCATACACTTATCTAAAGCTCTCATCAATGATATACATAAGTATCTCTATCTTTATCTTTATGTTTTATTCATATATCATCTACACCCATTTGAGTCTGCCTGACTAAGATTTACAAAGTGACCATAGCTTGCTTCATACCAACAATCTCCGTGGGATCGACCCTTACTCGCGTAAGGTTTATTACTTGGACGACCCAGTGCACTTGCTGGTTAGTTGTGCAAAGTTGTGTATGCCATGGTATTGAGCACCAAGTTTTCGGGGCCATTACTAGGGATTAATTGATTTGTGAAAAGTAGTGATCACAATTTCGCACACCAGTCTTCAACCACTTCTTCCTCTTCTTCAATGACCATAGGTTCCTCCAATTGTTCTAACACAAAGTAGCATTCCTCATTCTCCACCGGAGTTTCCAATCTCTCCTTCATGCTATGCTTTTCAATTGATTCTCCACATGTAACCATGGGAGTGCCTTGAGTACTCAAATATTGGGAGACTAAATTGCTTACTACCTTGGTCAAAGTAGCCATAAATTCTAGTGTCTCCCTTTGCATTTCTCCTTGCCCTTGAAGTATAAGGCTAAGGATTTCATCCATTGAAGATTGGAGTGGATAAGAGGGTTCATTGTCTTGGAGAAAGGGTTCATTATAGGAAGGTGGTTCTTCTTGGTAAGGTGGTGGTGTATATTGAGGTGGTTCTTGGGGGTAGTAATCTTGGAATTGTGGTTCCATGTATGGCTCATATGGTTCAAAAGGTGGTTGGTGTAGTGGATATGAATCATGGTCATATGGAGGTGTTTGGTGAAAATAGGCTTGAGAGTGTGGTTGAGGTTCATGTTGAGGATATGACTCATAGGCATATGGTGGTGGTTCTTGAAAGTCACAAGGAGATTCACCGTAGCCATGGGATTGGTATGCATCATAGAATGGCTCTTCTTCATAGTGCATTGGTGGAGGTTGTTGCCATGAGAATTGATCATAAGCATATGGCTCCTCCCACCTTTGATTATCCCATCCTTGATACATTTCTTCATTGTAATCTCCACTTCCTACAACATAGTTGTAACTACACTCATAGCCAATATGAGAATTCATAGTGGAAAGAGAAAACAAAAATCAAAAGATAATAGAAAATAAGAGAAATAAAATTCTACAACTAGCAAATAAAGCAAAGAGCAAGATATTTACACTATTCACATATATACAATAACCAATAACATAACACCATTGCAATTCCCCGGCAACGGCGCCATTTTGACGATTGGATTTTTGACGGTTTAGAATTTCACAAAAGAATTCTCGTTGAAAGTATAGTTTCTAAACCAACAATAATCCTTTCATACAAAAGATTGTTTGTCACAAGTAACAAACCCCTAAAATTAATAACCGAAGTATTCAAACCTCGGGTCGTTCTCCCTAGGAATTACAATAAAGTGTCTTGTTATTGGTTGGAATTGTGTTTTGGGGTTTTGGATAAGAAGCATGAAAGTAAATGGCAATGAAAATAAACTAACAACTATAAAAGATTCTTGGCAAGGTATGAAAATTAGAAGTCCTATCCTAGTTATCCTTCTCAATTGTGATGAGAATTGTTCATTGCTACCACTTAGTTAACCCTTACTAAATGGAGGAAAGTCAAGTGGATGAATTGACTTGAGCCACAAGTCCTAGCCAACTCCCAAGGAAAGACTAGCTTTAGTGCACTCCAAACCAATTAGCAATCTCTCCAATTACCAATCAACAAAGGAATTAGATAACTCAAGTATCACTAATTACTCTACCTAGGCCAAGAGGAACAAAATCTATACTATATCTAGAAGAGGCATTTCAACAAACACATAAAAGGCAACAAAAGTAAACAACATAAATTGCAAGAATTAAAGAGAGATCTAACTACAAAGGCAAGAGATCAACAATAGAAAAGCAAAGAAGAACAATTATTATGAATTACCTCTTATTGAATTGAAAGGAAATGGAAGGAACAATAGTAGATCTACAACAAAGTATAAGAACAACATAAAGGAAATTACAATAAAAGAATGGAAGAAGAATGAATGTAACAACAAAGAATTAAAAGGTAGAAGTAGAAGAAAGCAAAGATTAAAACCTAGATCTAAGAACTAAACCTAATCCTAATCCTAATTCTAGAGAGAAGTGAGAGCTTCTCTCTCTAGAAACTAACTCTAACTACTAAACTAAACTAATGGTAACTAACATGTAAAGTATGAGAGTATGTGAAGTTTGATTCCCCTTCAATCCTTGGCTTAAATAGCATCAGAAATGAGTTGGATTGGGCCCACAAGGCTTCTAAAATCGCTGGCCACATGTTGCTTTAAGTGAACTAGGTGGCAGCAACGGCGTGTGCGCGTACTTTGCGCGTGCGCGCCACCGTACGTGTAGAAACTATGGCAAATCCTATATCGTTTCGAAGCCCCGGATGTTAGCTTTCTAACCCAACTGGAACCGCATCATTTGGACCTCTGTAGCTCAAGTTATGGTTGTTTAAGTGCGAAGAGGTCGGCTTGACAGCTTTCCGGTTCTTTCATTTCTTCATGAGTTCTCCAACTTTTCATGCTTCTTTCTTCATTCCCTTGATCCAATCTTTGCCTTCTAAATCTGAAATCACTTAGCAAACATATCAAGGCATCTAATGAAATCAAGGAGAATTAAATTTAGCTATTTCAAGTCCTAAAAAGCATGTTTTCACTCTTAAGCACAATTAAAGGAGAATATACAAAACCATGCTATTTCATTGAATAAATGTGGGTAAAAGGTGATAAAATCCCCTAAATTCAATACAAGATAAACCGTCAAATTGGGGTTTGTCAAGCATCATCAAGCTTTTTAGCCCAATCCTTTCTAGAGGCACTTACTGTCCTCTCTAGGATTTGCTTTAGTTCTCTATTTGAGACTTCAGCTTGCCCATTAGTTTGGGGAAGATACGGTGTTGCTACTTTATGGCAAATTCCGTATCGGCTTAAGACAAAATCCAGCTGTTTGTTACAGAAATGAGTTCCTCCATCACTAATTAGTGTCCTAGGGACACCAAATCTGATGAAGATGTTCTTTTAGAGGAACTTCATTACTACTCTAGTGTCATTAGTTGGCGTTGCTATTGCTTCAACCCATTTGGACACAAAATCTACTGCCACAAGATGTAGATGCTTGAGTATAGAGGCGGGAAGGGTCCCATGAAATCTATGCCCCATACGTCAAACAACTCAATCTCTAGGATTCCTTGCTAAGGCATGCTCTGACCATGGAAGAGATTTCCAGCCCTCTGGCAACTGTCACAATTTCGAACGAACTCTCTAGATTCTTTAAAGAGTGTAGGCCAGTAAAAGCCACTTTGGAGTACCTTGCATTAGTGGCTGTCTGCTCACATCCAAAGTGTCCTCCATAGTCAGAGCTATGGCAATGCCATAGAATTCTCTGCCTCTTCTTTAGACACACAACGTCGAATTATTCATCCGAGCATCTCTTATAGAGATATGACTCATCCCATAGGTAATATTTTGCATCATGCATGAGTTTTCGGGCTTGCTGCCTGGTAAACTCTTTAGGAATAAACCGTATAGCCTTGAGGTTTGCAATGTCTGCAAACCAACGTACTGTCCGGATGGCATAGAGTTGCTCATCTGGAAAAGATTCGGATATGTTAGTAGAGGGAGAAGAAGTCCTTGCTACTGGCTCAATCCAGGAAAAGTTATCAGCCACCTGATTTTCCGTCCCTTTTCTGTCTTTAATTTCTATATCAAACTATTGCAGGAGTAACACCCATCTTATAAGTCTGGGTTTAAAATCCTGCTTAGTGAGTAGATACTTTAGAGCAGCATGGTCAGTATAAATAATGACCTTAGATCCTACTAGATAGGATCTGAACTTGTCAATGGCATAAACCACTGCAAGAGATGATAGGAGCAGTGACAAGCTTGGCTTTCAAAGTTTCAAAGGCATGCATGCATTCTTGGTGAAAGACGAATGGAACATCAGTGGCCAAGAGATTACACAAGGGTTTGGCGATTTTAGAAAAATCTTTTATGTACCGCCTGTAGAATCCTACATGACCTAGGAAACATCTGATTGCCTTGACATTAGTAGGTGGAGGCAAGCGTTCTATCACTTTCACCTTAGCTTGATCCACTTCTATCCCCTTATTTGAGATCCGATGCCCAAGAACAATGCCTTCAGTTACCATGAAGTGGCATTTCTCCCAGTTTAGAACTAGGTTTATTTCTTGGCATCTTTTCAGGACCAGGTTCAGATGATCAAGACAGGAGTCAAATGAGTCTCCATAAACAGAGAAGTCATCCATGAATACTTCAAGGAACTTCTCTACGACATCAGAGAAGATGGATAACATGCATCTCTGAAAGGTGGCAGGCGCATAGCACAGGTCAAATGGCATTCGTCTATAGGCGAACATGCCAGATGGACATGTGAATGCTGTCTTCTCTTGATCTTGTGGATCTACTCCTATTTGATTGTACCTAGAATATCCATCCAGGAGACAATAAAAAGCATGACCTGCTAGTCTTTCTAGCATTTGGTCAATGAAAGGTAATGGAAAGTGATCTTTTCTAGTGGCGTCATTGAGTCTTCTATAGTCAATGCACATACGCCACCCTGTATCTATCCTTTTAGGGATCAGTTCCTTCTTTTCATTATGAACTACTATCATGCCTCCCTTCTTAGGAACAACCTGGACAGGGCTCGCCCAGGGACTATCAGAAATGGGATAAATGATCCTAGCCTCCCAGAGCTTAGTGACTTTCTTCTGCACTACTTCCTTCATGGCTGGATTCAATCGCCTCTGTGGTTGTACCACTGGTTTGGTATTATCCTCCAACAGGATTTTATGCATGCATCGAGCTGGGATAATGCCCTTAAGGTCACTTATAGTCCACCCAAAGGCGGTGCTTTGTGTTTTAAGCACTTGACTTAGTGCTTCTTCTTTCTGTGGCTCTAATGCAGAGCTTATGATCACATGATAGGTATTTTCCTCTCCCAGAAATACATATTTCAGGGAGGAAAGTAATGGCGTAAGCTCAAGCTTTGGAGGCTTCTCCTTTTCCTTAGAGGTTTCTAGAGATTCCTCTGAATCAGGTTGGATATCATCAAGGATATCATCAAACCTTTCCTTGAAACTTTCGGCCATGTTGACCACTTCCACCAGGGAATCAATGAGGTCAATGCTCATACATTCCTCAAGAATGTCTGGATGCTGCATAGCCTTGACAGCATTCAGTACAAACTTTTCCTCATTGACTCTCAGGGTCACTTCCTCTTTTTCAACATCAATAAAGGTCCGTCCTTTAACTAGGAAGGGTCTCCTTAGGATAAGGGATGCACTCTTGTGCCCTTCCATGTCCAACACCATAAAGTCAGTGGGAAAAGCGAAGGGTCCCACCTTGACAATCATGTCTTCAATTACTCCTGATGGTATCTTAATAGAACCATCAGCAAGTTGAAGGCATATGCGGGTTGGTTTGACTTCCTCAATCAAACAGAGCTTCTTTATTAAAAAGTGGGTATTAGGTTGATGCTTGCCCTAAGGTCACATAGAGCTATCCTTGTACAAGCATCACCTAGAGTGCATGGTATCATAAAGCTTCCAGGGTCCTTAAGCTTCTCTAGTAAGATGTTTTGAATGATTATACTACACTCTTCAGTGAGGGGGACTGTTTGTGTCTCTCTCCAATCATTCTTATGACTTAAGATGTCCTTTATGAACTTAGCATAAGAAGGTATCTGTTCAAGAGCCTCTGCAAAAAGGATCTTTATCTCTAATGTTCTGAGATACTCTACAAAGTAGGCAAACTGGTTATCCCTTTCCTCTTGACAGAGTTTCTAAGGAAATGGCATCTTAGCCTTATAATCATCAACCTTGGTTGATGGAGGCAGAATTCCATGTGTACTGGAATGGGGGTTACTAGCTTGCTTAGGAGGGTTGTTATTAGTGAGTGGCTGACCTCCCTTGCTTGGGCGTTCAACGCCCATGCTGATGTCTCCTTGAGCGTTTGAACGCCTAATCTCTGCCCCTTTCTGGCATTCAATGCCAAGAGGGATACCTCTTTGGGCGTTTAGACGCCCAGTCTCTGCCCTTTCCTGGCGTTCAACGCCAGGAGGGATACCACTCTAGGCATTTGAACGCCCAGTCTCTGCCCTTTCATGGCGTTTAACGCTAAGAGTGATACCTTTCTAGGCGTTTGAACGCCCAGAGCCATCTTGTGCAGAGATCTGGTTATTCTCTATGGGCTTTTCATTCTTATTGAGCTGAGGTTGGGTGCTTAAGGTTTTTTCACTTCTCAGTTGAATAGCCTGACATTCATCTGTTATCTACTTAGATAACTGTTGCCTTGTCTGACTCAACTGGACCTCTACATTTCTGTTAGAAGCCTGAGTTTCTCGTAAAGCGTCTTGTAATCCCAGTATTTGCTGTGCAAGGGCGTGTAGTTGTTGAGTCAATGGACTATCTTGCTCTGGAGGGTTAGGTTCAGTAGATACTACCTTAACTTCTTCTTTTATAGAGGTCTCAACGACTGAGTACATATGCTGATTAGTGGCAATAGTCTCAATAAGTTCTTGAGCCTCTCCAATGGTCTTTCTCATGTGTATGGAACCATCAGCAGAGTGGTCCAAAGAAATTTTAGCCATGTCTGAAAGTCCATAATAGAAGATGTCTAATTGTACCCATTTTGAAAATATTTCAGTAGGACATTTCTTTAGCATCCTCTTATACCTTCCCCAAGCATCATAAAGAGATTCACTATCTCCTTGTCTGAAGCCTTGGATGTCCAGTTTCAACTAGGTCATCTTCCTTGGGAGAAAGTAATGATTTAAAAACTTGTCTACTAAATGTGTCCAACTTTTCAAACTAGATCTAGGTTGGTTATCCAACCACCTCTTTACTTGATCTTTTACAGCAAAAGAAAAGAGCAATAATCTGTAGACATCTTGGTCTACTCCCTCATGGTGTTCAGTGTTAGCAATTTTTAAGAAATCTGCTAAGAATTCTGTAGGTTATTCTTGTGAAAGTCCAAAAAACTAGCTGGTTTGCTGCACTATGGTAATGAGTTGAGGGTTCAATTCAAAGCTACTTGCTCTGATTTGAGGTATGCTAATACGTCTTCCATAGAAGTCAGCAGTGGGATTTGTATAAGATCCCAGAGTTCTTCTGAACTCTTCATTCTCACTTGGGTTCATAGTGAAGGAAGATAGAAGAAGAGGAAGAAGAAATAGGAAAAGAAGAAGAAAGAGAAGTAGAAAAGATGAATAAGAATTAAAATATTTTTATTTTTATTTTATTTATTATTTATTTTTGAAAATTAAGTTAATTAATTTAAAAAGAATTGAATTTTAATTATTGTTTTTCGAAAAAGAGGGAAGAGAAATAGAAGAAGTAATTTTTGAAAATTGAGAGAGAAGAGTTAGTTAGAAAGTTTTGAAAAAGAAGAGAGAGAAGAAGGAGAGAGTTTTCGAAAATCAAGAAAGAGAAATGTTAGTTAAGAAGTTTAAAAAAAAGAAGAGAGAGAAGATAAGATATTAATTAAGAAAAAGTTTGAAATTTTAAAATAAGATAAGCAAAGATTTAAATTTGAAATTAAAAAGATAAGAAAAGAAACAAAAAAAGATTTCAAAAATATATGATTTTAAAATTGGAAATTAGAAAAGATAAGAAATTAAAAAGATTTGAAAAATATTTTAAAAATATAAGATTTTGGAATTTGATTTTGAAAAAGATTTTATTTTTAAAGTTTGAAATTAGAAAAAGATAAGATAAGATTTTTAAATTTTGAAAAAGCTGTGATAAGATTTTGAAAAAGATAAGATTTTTTTGAAAAAGATATGATTATTATTATTATTTTAAAAAAATTGACTTTTGAAAACTTGACAACTAAGATATGATAAGATAAAAATTTTGAAAATTGAAATCTGAATTTTTTTTTGTTAATTTTCGAAAATTAAGTTGAAATAAAAATAGAAAAGATATATATTTTTAAAATTTTTTAATTTAATGATGAAAGAGAAAAACAAGTAAAAGACACAAGACTTAAAATTTTTAGATCTAATGCTCCTTATTTTCGAAAATTTTGGAAGGAAACACAAAGGAACACCAAACTTAAAAATTTTAAGATCAAAATACAAAAAAGACTCAAGAACACTTTGAAGACTAACAAGAACACAAAGAACAAAATTCAAAGATTCAAAGAATACAAGAACATGTAAGGAACACCAAACTTAAAATTTTTTAGAAAACCAAAAAGAAATTTTCGAAAAATACAAAGAAAAACAAAGAAAACACCAAATTTAAAGATTTGACACAAGATTTAACCCAAGAGAAATTATTTTTGAAAAGTTTTTGAAAGGAAGATTCAAAATTTCGAAAATTGACCCAAACAAAAACAAGAACAAAGACTCAAAGGACACGAAAATTTAACTAAGAACAAAATAAAAGACTCAAACACCAAACTTATAAATTGAAACAAGCTTCAAACAAAAAGACATTAATTTTGAATGGTTTTTAGAAAAAGGACTAAAAAATTTAGAAAAGAAAAGAAAAAAATATTTTTGAAAAAGGTTTTAAAATTTTCGAAAAAAATTGAGGAGGAAGAAAACAAAGATTAAACAAAGAAAAGAAAGAAATTTTTGAAAAGTTTTTTATTTTTTCCAAAATTGAAGAAGAAAACAAAAATAAAAGACTCAAATAAAATAAAAATTACCTGATCTAGGGAGCATGACAATCCGTCAGTTTGTCCAAACTCAACAATCTCAGGCAGCAGCGCCAAAAATTTGGTAGCACGAATCCCACACCTTCGTACTGTTGTACCAGCAATTGCACTGGGTTTTCCAAGTAATACCTAAGCGAGTTAGGGTCGATCCCACGAGAATTGTGATTTGGAGCAAGCTATGGTTATCTTGCAGGTCTTAGTCAGGCATAAGAAAGAGTAGGAGATGTTGGTATGTTATTTTTAATTGCATATAAAAAATGGGAATAAAGAAATAGGGTAATTAGAACTCAGAAGTTGTGTAAACTATGAAAAAAAATGGTTAAGGTTTGCAGTTGCTTAGTCTTTCTGAATTAACTCTAGCATTCCTGTCTGCTCAGCTTGTGAATGATCTCTTTCATGACAGGATGTAAGTGATTGGCGCCTTTATTGAGAGGTCGTCAATACTCCTTCAGATCTGAACCCCAGGGTTAGTGTGGATCCATCTCTGCTTGAGGGTGAAGCACGTACAGTTTATTCTCCTTAATGATCCTACTCAAAACGTCACAGATAAGGTCGGATCTTTTGGATCAGATAATGCTGCATCATAGGATTCTAGCCTCTACCACAGAGACCCTAATCTCCCCGAAATTGGCTGAACTAGTGTCCTGAGAAGTCCCCAACAAAGTTGTGGATTAGCCATCCGAGAGATGTATGATTCAAGCTGGTGGTGTGTGCTTTCCACTGAAGTATTCACACGAACCCAAGTAGACGCGGGTGTTTGTCAGGCACGTTCATCTTAATGTGATGAACAGAGCTGATTGTCACTGATCATCCTATCCACGACGTTGAAGTACGAATATACATCTTAGAATTAATCAAACACGGATCGGAGAAGAAACAGTAATACTTTTATTAATTCATAGGACTCAGCAAGGCTCCTCCCTTCAATCTAGGAGGTTTAGAAACTCATACTGATGTAAAATACAAAGTAAAATTCGAATATGGTGTGTAAAAGTCTGAATAATATAAATTTAATCTCTTAAATACTAAACAGATGACTAGTAAGGGTAAAACAATCTATTTAGTGCTAAAATTCACTTTTTGGGCCTACTTGGTGAGTGTTTGGGCTGAGCTTTTATGAGATCCACATGCTATGAGGTCTCTTGGGCGTGGAACGCCAGCTAGGGGTCCTCTCTGGGCGTTTGGATGCTGGGCTCTGCTCCTTGGGCGTTAGACGCCAGAAAGGGGGCAGGAAGCTGGCGTTGGACGCCAGTTTTGAGCATTTTAGTATTAAACAAAGTATGGACTCTTATCCATTGCTGGAAAGCTTTGGAAGTCAGCTTTTCATAGCCATTGAAAACTCTCCATTTGGATGTCTGTAGCTCCAGAAAATCTCTTCCTAGTGCAAGGAGGTCAGATTTGGACAACATCTGCAGTGCTTTTTCTCTCTCTGAATCAGACTTCTGCTTCAACTCCTCAAATTCAACCAGAAAATACCTGAAATGGTACAAAAACACACAAACTCAAAGTAGAATCCAAAAATATGAATTTAACACTAAAACCTGTAAAAACTTAATAAAAACTAAATAAAACATTTTAAAAATTATATGAAAACTATGCCAAAAAACGTATAAAATATCCGCTCATCACCATTTCACCAAGACTGCGTCATTGGTTTTGAAGACCACTCACTCTAGAGCTGCACTATACTCCTCTAGCAAGAATTGAACGGATATTTCAATGCACTTCTCCAAAGCATTGACTACTGGTAGCCCCTTGAACAAAAGTTTACTGCTCTTTCTTCTCTTTTTTATTGAGTATTTCTCAAATTTTTTAGCTGTTATATAATAAATTCCCAAGCATTCTCCCATGATATATCCTTTTTTTTAAATAAATTAATTTCTAATCCTCGTATCATCCATACAATTGCAAACCAACAATTTATCCACCTTCTTCTCCCCAATCTCACCTCCTCTTGCTCACACCAATATTCAAAGAAACTTCTCACCCCTTTTGACCTAACCCATGTAATTTTTCCCACAACCATAACTTTATACCCCCAAACGAAAAGCATAGTTATAACAAATGAATAGGTGATCTATATCCTCATCATCCAACCACATAAAACACAGGTTACCTTATTTGCACCCACCATGTTAACTGGGACAGCCTTTTCATCGTGTTGAGCTTGCCTAAGATCAGAAACCAGCCCATCATTTTCACCCTCGGTGGTACTATTTTTCACTAGATATTATCAAAAGTATGATGTGTTTCAGCAAAGTCCCATGCTTTTGACTCCACCGAAGTAATGAATAACTTTACTGAAAAACTTCCATCCTTGGAGCGACTCCAAATGAATTTATCTTTTGTACCTGCATTTAAATAAGCTTTTTGTATTAATACTAGTAATTCTTCGTAGTGTTTACACTTCCATTCAAAAAAATATCTCTTCTATCTCAGGTTTTAGATTTACCTAAAGTCATCCCAAAAATTACAGTTAGCAATAATTTCTACTTGTTGGGTAGAAATCAAATAAATTTTATAGACATAACCTATATTATAGGAACTAACAAAGAAGAATTTAGTTTTGCATTGTAAATAGTGTATATGTTTTGGTTAAAATTTAAAAGTTATTTAATAATGTTGTAATAACAAATAGGGTTAAATATGATTTTGGTCCCTAAAGTATAGGTTAAAATTTTTTTTCATTTTCAATCTTTTTTTTGTAAACAAATTAAAATGGTCCCTAACGTTTAACTTAATTTTAAAACTTTGGTAGCAGAAATAGAGGTAGAGGTGGATCGTGGACAACTTCTTCTTCTTCTTCTCTTCCTCTTTCTTCTTCTTCCCTTCCTCCTTCGTAGGAGTTTATACACTCTCCTTCTCTTATTTTATGATTTTTTTATTTTATGATTTTTTTGTTATGAACAATTTGATCTAAAATTTTAAGATTTAAATAAAAAAGATGATTTTAAAACTTAATTTTAAACCTTAAAGACAAATTGTATACAAAAATTTGAGAAATAAAAAAAATTTTCGATCTGTATTTTAAATACCAAAATCATACTTAATCTTAAAATATATATACAAATTTCAATATTTTTCAAAAGGCACCGGTATAACTCTATGCAATTCTTGTGCTTGTGACTAATTTTTTAGTTGTGTATTTTTTTTCAAATTCACTATTAGATTAAAAGTTTGTATTTTATAAATTATTTCTAATTTTGAATCAATTAAAAATTATTTGATATATTTTTTACATATTCAAAAGTCAAAGTAATACATGTTTAAAGTGTACAGAAATAAAATCTGTTCAATTATACTCTTATTGGAATCATTCTTGCAGGTTAGTTTTTTTAATTTTTAATTAATAATATATAATTTATTAATTAATCATTTAAAATATTAAATTATTATTAATATATTTTTTAATGAGATGAGTTGAATTGTGCGTATTACTAAGAAAAAGGCCATATGTGAAGAGAGATCAAACAACTCAGCTAATTCTCTTTATAATGGATATAAATTATGATTCGATATATATAAAAAATCGGATATAAGTCACTGAATAGGCAAATGACATCGATGTTAATATAAGTAAGTTATACTAATACTTTTGTCTTTTTAAAAGTTAATTTTTATCTCTCTAAACGTTGAATTACAATCTCATAAAGACTATTTGTACCAAATTATTTTCATAAAAATTGAACAACAATAAAACTATATTCTTCTAATAATTCATATTCATGTATGTTTTAAAGTTTTATATTACTATTAATTTTGATATATAAAAAAGTTCAAAGATTATTAGCATATATAAATTAAAATTGTATAAAGAATATAATTTGCAACACATAATAACTTTCTAATCTAATGATAGGCTTTACAAAAAATTATTCCAATTAAAATGAAAGTGATTTAATGTTGTAACATTAAATTAAACTTATACATGTATTATTTGGTACTAATTATATATATTAAAAATTTATTAAGTAAAAAATTGGTTCAACTAGCTTGATCCACATATTCACACATATATAGTAAGGTTTATGTCACATTAGCATTTTTTTTAGTTAGTTGACACTACTAGAGTACTAGGATCTAATTGAAAATGATTTAATTGGTGGCATGCTCATAGATTTGACATGGATAGTAACACTTTAGTCTTCTCCTTTCAGTAATTTTACATTGGAATCAAATTGAAAACGATTTGAAATATAGGATTTGTTTGGTATATATCTATTTTATTTTCTCATTTTCAAAGTTTTGCGAAGAAGGAAATAGAAAAAGTAGAAATAAATAAACCATATTTCTTGATATATATCATTTTGTTGTGTTATTTTATTTACAAAATTTAAAAACTAAAAACCACAACAAAAAATGAAAATCAAACTGAAAAATCAAACAAAATAGGCTCAGACAAATTAAAATTGAGAAACATGAAAGGTAATGTTGACAGTTAGAAATTAAAAACAAAAATAAATAAAAATAAAAATAAAAATAAAGAGCATCTAATTAAGTGCTGTTAATATATTGGATTGAATTGATTGAGTCCAAAAAGAAAGCAATAGAGACAGAAAAGGCAGATGATAATGACCATTAAGTCATGTACAATTGTACATAGGGAGATGGTTGGAAAAGATGTCTTGCCTAATCTTTTTATATATATATATATATATATATATATATATATATAAAAGAAAAAAGAGGAAGAAAAAAAAGAAAGAAAAGAAGGGGAAGACCAATTTTGACATTGAACAAGTGTGGACATTATGTTGTCATGCAAACCCTTTGAACCAATGCAATTCTTTCAAATTTTGGTTCATTTTGTGTCCTTTTTGGTTAATATGTCGATATTATGTCCTAACATGTCCCAGCTCCTAGCTCCTCCAATATCCTACACCACTTCCATTATACCAACCCCATGTTATAAAGATAAAAGCTGCTTCGCATCTTGATTTGATTATTCAGACATGGCTGAAAGTAATAAAGCAGAAATTACCTGTAAACATTTCTACGTGGAAAGGAGTGATAATAGGTACTACAAGAAAAATGTTGAGTATTGTCGACAGGGACAGATCTAACACTACAAAAAAAAGTGTATTTAACGATGTAAAAAATCGACAGCTATCTCTCTCGTCGATAATTTTCGACGGCTTGATGTCGATATTAAAAAGAAAAGATAATTAAAAATAAAATAATAAAATCGACAGCTTGGTCGACGATTTTTTAATGATACCATAAATCTATCTTTATTATTGTCATATTGTCGACGAACTGAAAGTTGAATATACTTTGTTTTTAAAAGCGACGGACATAGCGTCTATTTTAATATTTAAAATATCGACAATCTTTTTGTCGATAAATTTAAACGGTCCAAATTACTTTCTAAAATCAAATAAATGGTGTAGATTTAATATATAAAATAGATGTTAAAGGCTTAACTTTTTTTCAAATTAAAATCGACAGACTTACCGTCAATTTTTATTACTAAATACACCATCCCCGCGCCCACTTCCCACTCCAAGTTTAGAAACACAATTTTATCCTTTTCTGCATTCGAGCGTATCAGAATTCAGAAACACCAACCTTCATTCTCCTCTGCCAGCATCACAGTTGCGCTGCTGTCACTCCGTTTGCTCGTGCCGCCACTGTCGCTCCTCAGGTATCCCCTTCAATTTCATTTGGAAATTCCTAAATTCCCCTTGATCCTCTCCACGCCGATGACCCCTCTGCTCTTCAGGTATCCCCCAAACCCTGAATCCCCCTTTCCCCCTTTGATTTTCTCTTGTTTTCAATTTCTGCTTCATGCTAATTCGCTTCCCCTGTTCTGTTTTTTTCCAATTAGATTCGTGTGCCAGAAGGTTGTGATCTTGTTGCTGTTGGAGCACTTGCTGTGGCATTTGGCACTTCTCATGTAGCACTTGTGCATAGAGCTAATTTAACCTCTGGTCAGGTATGTCATACGTAGTTAATTTTTATTTATTTATTTGTTGGTTATGTTTATATCTCTTTAGAGTGGTTGAAAAGTTGATGAAATTGTAGGTGTTGGTGGTTTTGGGTGCAGTAGGAGGTGTAGGGCTTGCAGCTGTTCAAATTGAAAAAGCGTGTGGTGCCATTGTCATTGCTGTTGCTAGGTAGTACTAATTTGTTTCAATGCAAGGTTGAATATGACTGATATAATTGTTATGCATTTGATTGATATTTCCATTTACTAGATATCCTTTAGAGTTGAATGTTTATTGTTTTGCATAACTCGGTTTCAGGGGAGCTGAAAAGGTGTAGATTTTGAAGACTCTTGGTGTTGATCATGTCATCCCTGCTAACATAGCTCTTGTTAAGGTATACTATATCATGAGTTAAGTCTTGATTGATCTAATTAAACTAAAGAGCTTATCTATTATGGAAGCTCTATATTTGCTTATCTATACTAAAGACACTCTGAGTCAATGAGTGGTTCGAAAAATTACATGCAAGTCTTTTTTCATAACATATTCAATTTTTAATTATAACTAGCTTGTGCAGTGAATCAATTATTGGTAACAATGATAAGTCTTATCCTACAAACCAAACTAATTACATGAATAAATGATGCAATTTGAACTCTACCATAAAAGAAACACACTACAAATACGTTAATGGCAATATCGCAGCTACACTCATGCTATAACTCTCTTTCGTTCTTCCTTTTTACTTCCCAACTTTCTTTGATTTATTTGTTTTTCTTTTTCTTTTTCTATTTGCCCCCTAAAAATGAGATACCTTCAATTTAATGGTGCCATTATATGGAACCTCTATATTTGCTTATCTACCTTCAGGAAAGCTTGGCTTGAACTTTCTGTATTATAAATTTTTTTTGTATATTAAGCTCAAACTTATTTTCTGCATTCACCTTTATTTTCTCTTATCTTTGTCATCAGTGGGATTTTATTTTTGCGTCATGTATCATATTCCACATGAACATCTTTATTAGGGGTGAGGGAGGTATCCACTATTAACAGAAAAAAACATTTCTCAAGACTAGATGTGGATGGACTTTAGACCAAGTGGATGAGTAATTTGGATGACTACAAACTTCACAAAATTAATATTAAAATAGGTAAGACCGATTAATAAATACCTTAAGATAAGTGTCAGATGACATGATGATTAGATGGTCAGATGGATCATAAACCAACAGTCGAGTCAATACAATCACAACACTTCTTTTCTCAGATTCTTCTGATTCATAGTTTTTTCTGCACTTATTGTTGAGACTTTGGTTGACACCTTTACAAAGATGATCATCGTGTTGTTCCTCTTTCGAAAAATTCTCATTTCTCTCACGCTGATGGAAATAAAATTACCTTAGCATGGGTAAATTCTGGAGAACTTTTGGAGTGTTTGATCATTTAACAAATAAGTGGTCTTCCTAAAGTATTCTTCTTTTGCTGTAAATTATTAAAGCATTCTAATACGCCATATTTTTATAAAAATTAGTTTCGTAAATGTATTCTAACTCCCCACATTATTGAGTACAGAACACATTCATGAAAGAAAGCACTTACCGGTTGACTGTTGTATGATAATGTGCCTTGGTGCACTTTGTTTTGTGATCTAGCTTTTCTGTACTTTTGAGTCGGAGGTTCCATATATTTGCTGTAGTTTAGTGGAAGTGGTTTTCATGCTCAAAACTCTGTCTTACTCTTACATTTTATGTTGATGAATATTGGTAATGGGTTGTTTAGTTATCTTTTTATATTTAGGCAGGGGATCCTCTTTATGTTCTGCTCTGCTGTTGGCTAGCTGCAGTTGGTGCTGGTCTTCTGAAAACTGAGGAGATTTTGGAAAGGGTGGTGAGGCTACGGATCTCGAATGACATTGAATTTGAGGAGCAGAATTTTATTGCTTTGATGAATTAAGCAAGAGAGGTTGGTCCCTTCTTCTATCTTTGTATCTTACAAGTTTTAGTATATTGATATTTGATAAAAATGCTTCATGTAAATCACAAAATCAGCTGCTACAAATGTTTGATTATAAATGAGACTCTTGCTTAATACTACTTTGCATTTGACTGGGAGTTGTATCAGTTTATATTAACTGACCGAATCAGTCTAAATGGTAAACAATTTGGCTCAGAAGAATGGTTAAAAATGGTGCTTCAAAGTTTTCTACAGGCTTGTTATTGTTCTTGTCTGTGGGAGGACATTATGATATAATCTCATATATAAATAAATTTAATAAATTATTTTCCAAAAATAAAAATGGTATTCGAAAAAATCTAAGAAAATAAAAAACCTTAACAAGGGATAGAGTAGGGTTTTGATTTGCCTTAGTTGGGAAGATTGATTTTTGCAATGGGACAAGATGGATGAAACTGCCACTATGGTAACACTGGCCTTTTCAGTTCCAACCGTACAATAACTAAAAGCTTACTCCCTGAAATTAAAATATCAATAAAATGCTTCATAGAAAAATATTAATAATCCAAACATAAACCTCAGAGTCCATCCTCCCTTGTCACTTTGGACCGGGAAAGATTTTCTGCCACATTGCCAAATTTGTGTCATAGTTATCCTTAGCATTTTGTATTAGAAAAATCATTAAGGTGTGTTTGGAAACTTGCAATAATAATGAACCAACTCAGATCTAACTAAATCTAATGCATATTATTTATAATTCATTCAAAATGCGATGGATCATTCGGAAACACAGCATAGGGCATATCTAATTAGCCATAGAGTAAAAGCTGACAAGTTTTTTAATAATATTGCTGTATCTACTGGTCCTATACAACTATACTACTAGTTTGGAAGAGTTCTTTAATATGTATCTGAATATATTATAAATTGTGTACAGGATATGGTTGGTAGAGACAGAGATCGCGGCTGTGGCCGTGGCTGAGGTCGACGTCGAAAGGGGAGGCTTAGGCTTTCTACCGGTCACCTCCTTGACTGCTCCGACTCGGATGATTATTTAGACGAGTATGATTAGGTTATTTAATTACTTTACTTTGAATATTAGGTATTATTATTAGTGGATTGCAATTTAAATGAATATAAGTCTAAGTTTAGTTATTTATCTTGTCTTGAGTCTTTATGTTAGTGAATTATTTATTATTTTGATAAGTTTGTAAACTAATTATCTAATATTTAATATAAATTTTATTTTATATTTATATTATTTTTTGTCTTGTTATCTAATATTCTATATAAATTTTATTTCTATATTTAAAAGTTTATTTGCATTAGTTGGTTATTATTTTTCAAATAGAAAAAGTAATTAAAACATATAACTATTAAAATTGACGGTAAAGCTGTCGCTTTTAAAAGTTAAAATAGACAAATCTAAATAATTAATTCGACGGCAACTGTGTCGATTTTATTCAATCACATATCGACGACGTTGTCGTCGATTTTATTAAACATATTATAGACAAAAGTGTTGTTGATTTTATTGAGTTAAATATCGATACAAATGCTGTCGATTTTATTGAATCAATTATCGACAAAGAAAACGTCGATTTTAAATAATAATATCAACGGCAATATTGTCGATTTTATTAAGAATGTAAAATTCTCACACCCATGTTACAGATGTAACAAACATCGATTTTATTAAATTATTATCAATGGCTATGAAAGCCGTCGATTTTATTAGCATTTAAAAAAATCGACAAGCTTTATAGCGATCAACTGCGCCGTTTATTTTGCCTTCGAATTTCAATATTATCGACGGCTTAGCCGTCGATTTGGCCGTTGATTTTAACAACGTTTCTTGTAGTGCAAGTGCAGTGGTGTGGGGGCAAGTGCCTCCACAACGATTTGGAATTTTTTTTGAGTAGTATATGCTAATAATATTATTTGTCCCCATTAGATTATTAAATTTGACCCCACAATAATTTTTTACTTAACTTTTGGTACTTAATCGTCAATTTGAAATTTTATATTAGATATTCGTTAGAATGATCAATTCTCATATTTAAACGAAATTAGTGTTCTTTTTTAAAAATCAACTTAAAAGAATATTATTTATCTTCTTTTCAAATTAGCTTTAATTTTTGCGTAGTAACTATATTAATTGAAACAACTTTTTTAACTATGAATATCAATAAGAGTCGGCTTCTAATTATGTTGGAAATTGAATTTTTAAATGATTATTTAGTAATATATATGGAAAGAGAAATTTTGATGGTAGTGTTAAGAGAAAAATTACTTAATTTTTAAAAAATATAAAACCTAAAAGAATAGAATTTTAAATTATATATTATTATTTAAATTACTATTTTAGTGTTTTAATTTGTATATTAGATATTTTGAAGGCTAATCATATTTTACAATAACAAAATATAATCATAACAGTAATCATGCTATATGTACATAAAAAATAATTATCTGTAAAAAATATAAAATATACATTGAAAATAAGTTAAACAATACATGTATTTATACATAAATATATAGTGGTTAATAGATAATTTAATGTTTAATTATATATATATATATATATATATATATTAATTTATTATAAAAATTATTATCATGTTATATAAATTTTGCCCCCACTACTAAAATTTTTTGGATCCGTCACTGATTGTCGAATTTATCGTTGAATTTATCGTCGAAAAATATCAGCCGGTATAAGTCTCACTGGTAAATATTTACCGTCGGATTTATTGCATCTGACGGTAATTATGGTTGAATTTTCCGACAGAATATAATAAAATGAAAACAGATTTTTCGTCGACGTTAACATTTGGCGCCACTTCGTACGATTTTTGCCATATTACCGGCAGATTTATCCAATGCTGATACCGATAAAAATGTTATTTAAACTTTTTATAAAAAATAATGGTATCGTTGGAATATTCTGACAGTAATTTTGATGGTAGTGTTTTTTTTAATTTAAATTATCTTTTTACGTCCATTTCTAGTGTACCCTAATAATTGACAATTGAAATAGTGCTTCAAACTTGATGTGAAGTACGAAAATTTAAATTACAAATACCAAATGATGGTAACTGAAATATTTAAAACAATGCAAACTATATTACATTCACAAAACTATATTTATATTCACTGAAACATATATTATGAATACGCAAAGTTTCTTAAAGAAATACATATAACAAAACTATGTTTACATTAACCCTAATCAAATTCATCATCTTCTTCCTGTGGTTTACCATCCTCGTCTTTAGATGTAGTTTTATGATTATCATCGAACTTGTCTTCCTCTTCTTCGTTGCAATCGACCCCATTTTCTTCTTGAAGATCGTCGTCCTCTACTGGAAGTGCGTCGGCATCTAGTCCAAAGTCTATCATGTCATCATCTATAACAGCAGACCAAAGGGAAATTGGCTCACCGGTGTCAATCACCCTTTTCGAAGGAGTTGGGTCGTCGATCTGATAAGGTTCCTGACCTTCTATCATGTCATCAGACTCAATGTGGCCTCTTAGCTTAGTCTTAACCACAACTACGCCCAATTAGAGTTGCATGAACCCGGATAAAGTAAATAATATACCTGACGTGTATTTTGAGGTAGAATAAAACGATTGTAGTGCATATATATCCTGGTTATATTTACTTCAGTGATATTGTGGTCCTTATGCTTTCGTGTTCCTTGTCGCGAACTTGGATCATACCATTCACATTTAAACACGCAACCTTGTATGTAATGCGACAGAAATACTGTAATTCAATTATGTTGTGCAACACGCCAAACCAATCAGAATGGACTGATGCATGTGCATTATAGTTATGTTTTTAGTGATATTTCATAAAGAATAACCATGAATCTTGCTTAATAATGAAGTGTTCTATGGTTAATTTTTCTTTGTTATTGCAAGTAGAGAAACAATAAATCTTGATTGACAATGAAGTCTTTTATTATTATTTGAATATTACTTTGAGTACCTTGGTTTAATGATTATTGTAAGAAAGTGTCAAGAAAGAAGAAAGAAAAAAAACACAAGAAACACAAGCCACCTAAGGTCCAATATAAAGCCAAAGAAGCATGTTGCACGCCAAAAGAAGGAAGCGTGCCTCCAAGGCACACCTTTAACCTTCAAAGAATGAAGCTAATAAAGCCTGTTGCACGCTAAGAAAAAGAAGCATGCCTATGAGAAACGCCAGGAGAAAAGACTCTAAGGGCTAAATGAAGCGTGTGACTGATGAGCGGATAATTTATACGCTTTTTGGCATTGTTTTTATGTAGTTTTTAGTAGGATCTAGCTACTTTTAGGGATGTTTTTATTAGTTTTTATGCAAAATTCACATTTCTAGACTTTACTATGAGTTTGTGTGTTTTTCTGTGATTTCAGGTATTTTCTGGCTGAAATTGAGGGACCTGAGCAAAACTCTGATAGAAGGCTGACAAAGGACTGCTGATGCTGTTGGATTCTGACCTCCCTGCACTCGAAATGAATTTTATGGAGCTACAAGACTCCAAATGGCGCGCTCTCAACGGCGTGGGAAAGTAGACATTCAGAGCTTTCCAGCAATATATAATAGTCTATACTTTATTCGAGCTTAGACGACGCAAACTGGCGTTCAACGCCAGTTTCATGCTGCATTCTGGAGTCAAACGCCAGAAACACGTCATAAACCAGAGTTAAACGCCAAAAACACGTTACAACTTGGCGTTTAACTCCAAGAGAAGCTTTTGCACGTATAAAGCTCAAGCTCAGCCCAAACACACACCAAGTGGGCCCCGGAAGTGGATTTCTGCATTAATTACTTATTTCTGTAAACTCTAGTAGCTAGTCTAGTATAAATAGGACATTTTACTATTGTATTAGACATCTTGGTTTCGTCTTTTATCTTAGCATCCATCTTTGGACGTTTAGTTCTTAGACTTTGGGGGCTGGCCATTCGGCCATGCCTGAACCTTGATCACTTATGTATTTTCAACGGTGGAGTTTCTACACACCATAGATTAAGGTGTGGAGCTCTGCTATTCAATTCGGCTTATTCTTACTCTAAGATATTCGTTGCACTTCAACATGATGAATGTGATGATCCGTGACACTCATCATCATTCTCACCTATGAACGCGTGATTGACAACCACTTCCGTTCTACCTTAGAACGAGCGAGTATCTCTTAGATCCCCTAACCAGAATCTTCGTGGTATAAGCTAGAACCCTTTGGCGGCCACTCTTGAGGATCCGGAAAGTCTAAACCTTGTCTGTGATATTTCGAGTAGGATTCAGGGATTCAATGGCTGTGACGAGCTTCAAACTCGCGATTGTTGGGCGTGATGACAAACGCAAAAGAATCAATGGATTCTATTCCGACATGATCGAGAACCGACAGATGATTAGCCGTGCTGTGACAAGAGCATTTGGACCTTTTTCACTGAGAGGATGGAAAGTAGCCATTGACAACGGTGATGCCCTACATACAGCTTGCCATGGAAAGGAGTATGAAGAATTGGATGAAAGCAGTAGGAAAGCAGAGATTCAACAGGAACTAGCATCTCTATGCACTTATCTGAAATTTCCACCATTGAATTACATAAGTATCTCTATTTTATTTTATGCTTTATTTATTATTAATTTCGGAACCTTTATAACCATTTGAATCCGCCTAACTGAGATTTACAAGATGACCATAGCTTGCTTCATACCAACAATCTCCGTGGGATCGACCCTTACTCACGTAAGGTATTACTTGGATGACCCAGTGCACTTGCTGGTTAGTTGTGCGAAGTTGTGACAAAGTGTGATTCACGTTTGAGAGCTCCAAGTCTATTGGCGCCATTGTTGATGATCACAATTTCGTGCACCAAATTTTTGGCGCCGTTGCCGGGGATTGTTCGAGTTTGGACAACTGGCGGTTCATCTTGTTGCTCAGATTAGGTAACCTTCTTTCTTGTTTCAACCTTTATTTTCTTTTCAAAAAGTCTTCCAAAAAAAAAAACAAACAAATTTAATAAAATCATAAAACCAAAAAAAGAAATTTTGTTTCTTGTTTGAGTCTAGTGTCAAAATTTAAGTTTGGTGTCAATTGCATGTTTTAATTTTTCTTAAATTTTCGAAAATATATGCATTGTGTTCTTCTTGATCTTCAAGTTGTTCTTGATTATTTTCCTTATTTGATCTTTAATTTTTCTTGTTTTGTGTCTTTTCTTGTTTTTCTTGTGCATTTTCGAATTGTTAGTGTCCTTAGTACAAAAGTTTTTATGTTTGGTGTCTTGCATGCCTTTCTTTTCTTAAATATTTTAAAAAATATGTTCTTGATGTTCATCATGATCTTCAAAGTGTTCTTGGTGTTCATCTTGACATTCAAAGTGTTCTTGCATGCATTATTTGTCTTGATCTTAAAATTTTATGTTTTGTTTCATTTTGTTGTTTTTCTCTTTCTTCATTAATCCAAAAAAATAAAAAATTAATATCTTTTCCTTATTTTACTCATAAATTTTGGAAAATTGGGTTGATTTAGTCAAAGATTTTTAAAATTTAGTTGTTTCTTGTTAGTCAAGTCAAAATTTCAATTTAAAAATTCTATCTTTTCAAATCTTTTTCAAAATCAAATCTTTTTCATTTTTCTTTTATGTTTTTTTTTCCGAAATTTTTTTAATTAATTTTCAAAATCTTTTTCTTAATTTTATTTCATAATTTTCGAAATTATTTCTAACATTTATTGTTTTGATTAAAAAATTTCAAGTTTGTTACTTTCTTGTTAAGAAAGGTTTAATCTTTAAGTTCTAGAATCATATCTTTTAGTTTCTTGTTAGTCAAGTTATCAACTTTAATTTCAAAAATCAAATCTTTTTAATTTCTTTTTCAAAATAAATTTCAATCATATTTTTTTCAAAATTTAATTTCAAAATCTTTTTCTAACTTCTTATCTCTTCAAAAATTTGACTTTCAAAGCTTTTCAACTAATTACTTGATTTGTTTTTTTTAATATTAAAAATTTACTATTTCTTATCTTTTCAAAACCACCTAACTACTTTTTCACTTCTCATTTTTGAAAACAACTAACCACTTTTTCAAAATTCTTTTTAAGTAACTAAATGTTTTAAATTCTAATTTTATTTTATTTCTTTTAATATTTTCGAAACTAACTTAATTAATTAAATAAAAATAAAAATATTTTTCTTTTCACTCTTCTTAAAATTTGAATACTCTCTCTCTCTCTCTCTCTCTCTCTCTCATCTCTTTTTATTTATTTTATTTATTTACTAACCTTTCTCTTCTACTCATCTAGTAATTCGAACCCTCTCCCTCTCTCTGTGTTCAAATTTTTCTTATTCTCTCTCTACCTCATTCTTCTATTCTTCTTTTTCTCTAACACATTAAGGAATCTCTATACTGTGACATAGAGGATTCCACTACTCTCTTTGTTCTCTTTTTTTCATATGAGCAGGAACAAGGATAAGGACATTCTTGTTGAAGCTGATCCTGAACCTGAAAGGACTCTGAAGAGGTAGCTAAGAGAAGCTAAAGCACAACACTCCAAAGAGGACCTTACAGAAAATTTCGAAAAAGAAGTAGACATGGCAGCCGAACCCAACAACAATGCTAGAGATGCAATGAAGATGCTTGGTGACTTTACTGCACCAACTTCTAATTTCTATGGAAGAAGCATCTCAATTTCTGCCATTGGAGTAAACAACTTTGATGTTAAGCCTCAATTAGTTTCTTTAATGCAGCAGAATTGCAAGTTTTATGGACTTCCATCGGAAGATCCTCATCAGTTCTTAGCTGAATTCTTGCAAATCTATGATACTATTAAGACCAATGGAGTTGATCCCGAGGTCTATAGACTTATGCTTTTCCCCTTTGTTGTAAGAGACAGAGCTAGGATATGGTTGGACTCACAACCTAGAGAAAGCCTGAACTCTTGGGACAAGTTGGTCACTACTTTCTTGGTCAAATTCTTTCCACCTCAAAAACTGAGCAAGCTTAGAGTGGATGTCCAAACCTTCAGACAGAAAGAAGGTGAATCCCTCTATGAAGCTTGGGAAAGATACAAGCAATTGATCAAAAGGTGTCCTTCTGACATGCTTTCAGAATGGAGCATCTTGAATACATTCTATGATGGTATGTCTAAATTGTCCAAGATGTTATTGAACCACTCTTCTGGTGGACCTCTTCATCTGAAGAGAACCCCTGCAGAAGCTTAGGAACTCATTGAGGTAGTTACAAATAATCAGTTTATGTACACTTTTGAAAGAAATCTTATGAGTAATGGGATGACTCAGAAGAAAGGAGTTCTTGAGATTGATACTCTGAATGCCATCTTGGCTCAGAACAAAATATTGACTCAGCAAGTTAATATGATTTTTCAGAATCTGACTGGATTGCAAGCAGCATCCAGTAGTACTAAAGAAGCTTCCTCTGAAGGAGAAGCTTATGACCCTGAGAATCCTGCAATGGAAGAGGTGAATTACATGGAAGAATCCTATGGAAACACCTATAATCCTTCATGAAGAAATCATCCAAATTTCTTGTGGAAGGATCAACAGAAGCCTCAACAAGGCTTCAATAATAATGGTGGGAGAAATAGGTTTGGCAATAGCAAGCCTTTTTCATCATCTTCTCAACAACAGACAGAGAATTCTGAGCAGAGCCTCTCTGACTTAGCAACCATAGTCTCTAATTTATCTAAGACCACTCTCAGTTTCATGACTGAAACAAGGCCATCCATCAAAAATTTGGAGGCACAAGTGGGTCAGTTGAGTAAAAGAGTTACTGACACTCCTCCTAGTACTCTCCCGAGCAATACAGAAGAGAATCCAAGAGAGAGTGCAAGGCCATTAATATAACCAAAATGGATGAACCTATAGAGGAGGAAGAGGCAGTGATTTCCAGTGAGGAAGACCTCAATGGACGTCCACTGACCAATAAGGAGTTCCCTAATAAGGAACCAAAGGAATCTGAGGCTCATATAGAGACCATAGAGATTCCACTAAATTTACTATTGCCATTCATGAGCTCTGATGAGTATTCTTCCTCCGAAGAGGATGAAGATATTATTGAAGAGCAAGTTGCTCAGTACCTAGGAGCAATCATGAAACTGAATGCCTTGATTCAGCAGAAATTACCTCAAAAGAAACCTGATCCTGGAAGGTTCTTAATACCTTGTACCATAGGCACCATGACCTTTGAGAAGGCTCTGTGTGACCTGGGGTCAGGTATAAACCTCATGCCACTCTCTGTAATGGAGAAACTAGGGATCTTTGAGGTACAAACTGCGAGAATCTCACTATAGATGACAGACAAATCAATGAAACAGGCTTATGGACTTGTAGAGGATGTCTTAGTGAAGGTTAAAGGCCTTTACATCCCAGCTGACTTCATAATCCTAGACACTGGGAAGGATGAGGATGAATCCACCATCCTTGGAAAACCTTTCCTAGCCACATCAAGGGCTGTGACTGATGTGGACAGAGGAGAGTTAGTCCTTCAATTGAGTGAAGACCACCTTGTGTTTAAGGCTCAAGGATCTTCTTCTGTAAACATGGAGAAGAAGCATGAAAAGCTTCATCCAATTCTCTCCATACAGAGTCAAGCAGAGCCTCCACACTCAAACTCTAAGTTTGGTGTTGGGAGGCCACAATCATGCTTTGAACATTTGTGAAGCTCTGTAAGAGCTTCTTGTCAAGTTATTGACATTAAAGAAGTGCTTGTTGGGAGGCAACCCAACTTTATTATCTATGTTAATTACTTTTCCATTTCAATTTCCATTATTAGTTTATGTTTTCTTTAGGTTGATGATCATGTGGAGTCACAAAATCAGGTACAGAATTAAAGCAGAATAAAAAAGCAGCATCAAAAGTAGCACACCCTGGAGGATAGGCTTACTAGCATTTAAACGCCAGTAAGGATAGCAGAATGGGCGTTTAACGCCCAAGCAGGTAGCATTCTGGGCGTTAAACACCAAAATGGACAGCATTTTGGGCGTTTAACGCCAGAAATGGCAGCATTCTGGGCGTTCAGAAAAACGTCCAGTAAAGAAGGATTCTTGGCGTTTAACACCAGCCAGGGTATCTGGCTGGGCGTTAAACGCCCAAAGAGGCAGTCAAGTGGGCGTTAAACGCCAGAATGGATAGCATTCTAGGCGTTTAACACAGGATGACACAAGGGAGGTAATTTTGTTTCCAATTCGATTTTTTTTTCAATTTTTCATGTTTTAATTCATAATTTTTTTGCATCAAACATATTTTAAACGTTCATCTTTCAATTTCTATTTTCAAAAATTAATAATCTTTCCAATTCTTTTTTATTCTGTTTCAATTCTTTTCAATTCCTTCTAAAATGTTTTCAAAACTTACATATCTTTTCAAATTCTTTTCAACTCTTTTAATTTTTCTTGTATACAGTAATAATTTTTCAAAATTAATTGCATCATTCTTCTTCTACTCCCTTCTATTTTATTTTGCTCGAGGACGAGTAAACCTTTTAAGTTTGGTGTGGAAAAAAGCTCTGCTTTTTGTTTTTCTATAACCATTAATGGCAACTAAGGCCGGAGAAACCTCTAGGAAGAGGAAAGGGAAGGCAGTTGCTTCCAACTCCGAGTCATGGGAGATGGAGAAATTCATCTCAAAAGCCAATCACTAGAAAGAGGATGGAGCAAATAAGAGAGTCCACTCATGGACCTCACCAAAGAGCCATGAGAGAGGAGCAATAAAGGCACAGAAGAGACATAGAGGAGCTCAAGAAGTCCATTGGTTCTTCAAGAGGAAGAAGAAGCCACCTTCACTAAGGTGGACTCGTTCTTTAATCTTCTTGTTCATTTTCTTTCTGTTTTCGGTTTTTATGCTTTATGTTTTGACTATGTTTGTGTTTTCATTACATGATCATTAGTGTTTAGTGTCTATGTCTTAAAGCTATGAATGATTCCATGAATTTTTCACCTTTCTTAAATGAAAAATTTTTTCTAAAAAGGAAAAAGAAGTACATGAATTTCGAATTTTATCTTGAAAATAGTTTAAGTATTTTGATGTGGTGACAATACTTTTTGTTTTCTGAATGAATGCTTGAACAATGCATATTTTTTATAGTGAATTTTATGAATTTTAAAATTGTTGGCTCTTGAAAGAATAATGAAAAAAGAAAAATGTTATTGATAATCTGAATAATCATAAAATTGATTCTTGAAGCAAGAAAAAGCAGTGAAAAACACAAAGCTTGCAAAAAAAATTTGCGAAAAATAAAAAAAATAAAGAAAAAGAAAAAGCAAGCAGAAAAAGTCAATAACTCTTTAAACTAAAAGGCAAGGGTAAAAAAGATCCAAGGCTTTGAGCATCAGTGGATAGGAGGGCCCAAAGGAATAAAATCTTGGCCTAAGCGGCTAAATCAAGCTGTCCCTAACCATGTGCTTGTGTCATGAAGGTCCAAGTAAAAAACTTGAGACTGAGTGGTTAAAGTCGTGATCCAAAACAAAAAAAGAGTGTGCTTAAGAACTCCGGGCACCTCTAACTGGGGACTCTAGCAAAGTTGAGTCACAATCTAAAAAGGTTCACCCAGTTATGTGTCTGTGGCATTTATGTATCCTGTGGTAATACTGGAAAAAAAATGCTTAGGGTCATGACCAAGACTCATAATGTAGCTGTGTTCAAGAATCAACATATTAAACTAGGAGAATCAATAATACTATCTGAATTCTGAGTTCCTATGGATGCCAATCATTCTGAACTTCAAAGGATAAAGTGAGATGCCAAAACTGTTCAGAAGCCAAAAGCTACTAGTCCCACTCATCTAATTAAAACTAATCTTCATTGATATTTTGAAATTTATTGTATTTTCTCTTCTTTTTATCCTATCTTGTTTTTTTTAGTTGCTTGTGGACAAGCAACAATTTAAGTTTGGTGTTGTGATGAGAGGATAATTTATACGCTTTTTGCCATTGTTTTTAGGTAGTTTTTAGTATGTTTTAGTTACTTTTTATTATATTTTTATTAGTTTTTATGCAAAAATCACATTTCTGGACTTTACTATGAGTTTGTGTGTTTTTCTATAATTTCAGGTATTTTCTGGCTGAAATTGAGGGACCTGAGCAAAAGTCTGATTCAGAGGCTGAGAAAGGACTGCAGATGCTGTTGGATTCTGACCCTCCTGCACTCGAAGTGGATTTTCTGGAGCTACAGAAGCCCAATTGGCGCATGATAAGCGGATAATTTATACGCTTTTTGGCATTGTTTTTAGGTAGTTTTTAGTAAGTTCAAGCTACTTTTAGGGATGTTTTCATTAGTTTTTATGTTAAATTCACATTTCTGGATTTACTATGAGTTTGTGTATTTTTCTGTGATTTCAGGTAATTTCTGGCTGAAATTGAGGGACTTGAGCAAAACTCTGAAAAAAGGCTGACAAAAGGATTGCTGATGCTGTTGGAATCTGACCTCCCTGCACTCAAAATGGATTTTTCGGAGCTACAGAACTCCAAATGGGGCGCTCTCAACGGCGTTGGAAAGTAGACATCCAGAGCTTTCCAGCAATATATAATAGTCCATACTTTATTCGGAAATTGACGACGTAACTTGGCGTTGAACGCCAAGTACATGCTGCTGTCTGGAGTTAAACGCCAGAAAAACGTCATGATCCGGAGTTGAACGCCCAAAACACGTCATAACTCGGAGTTCAACTCCAAGAGAAGCCTCAGCTCGTGAATTGATCAAGCTCAGCCCAAGCATACACCAAGTGGGCCCCGGAAGTGGATTTATGCATCAATTACTTACTCATGTAAACCCTAGGAGCTAGTTTATTATAAATAGAACATTTAACTATTGTATTAGACATCTTTTGACAGTTTAATCTCTTGACTGTTTAGCCTTTGATTATTCGGTCTCTTGATCACTCAGGGGGCTGGCCATTCGGCCATGCCTGAACCTTTTACTTATGTATTTTCAACGGTGGAGTTTTTGCACACCATAGATTAAGGGTGTGGAGCTCTGCTGTACCTCAAGTTTCAATACAATTACTATTACTTTTTATTCAATTCTCTCTTATTCTTATTCCAAGATATACGTTGCACAATACTTTGATAAATGTGATGATCCGTGACACTCATCATCATTCTCATATATGAACGCGCGTGATTGACAACCACTTCCGTTCTACCTTAGGCCGGGCGCATATCTCTTAGATTCCCCAGCAGAATCTTCGTGGTATAAGCTAGATAGATGGCGGCATTCATGGGGATCCGGAAAGTCTAACCTTGTCTGTGGTATTCCGAGTAGGATCCTGGGAATTCGGAAAGTCTAACCTTGTCTGTGGTATTCCGAGTAGGATTCCGGTATTGAATGACTGTGACGAGCTTCAAACTCCTGAAGGCTGGGCGTTAGTGACAAACGCAAAAGAATCAATGGATTCTATTCCAACCTGATTGAGAACCGACAGATGATTAGCCGTGCTGTGACAGAGCATTTGGACCATTTTCACTGAGAGGATGGGATGTAGCTATCAACCAAGGGTGATGCCTCCAGACGATTAGCCGTGCAGTGACAGCGCATAGGACCATTTTCCCGAGAGGATTGAAAGTAGCCATTGATGATAGTGATGCCCTACATACAGCTTGCCATGGAAAGGAGTAAGAAGAATTGGATGAAAGCAATGAGAAAGTAGAGATTCAAGAGGAGCACATCATCTCCATGCACTTATCTGAAACTCCCACTCTTGATTTACATGAGTATTTCTATCCTTTTTTATTTTCTATTTTATTATTAATTTTCGAAACCATTAAACCATTTTAATCTGCCTAACTGAGATTTACAAGGTGACCATATCTTGCTTCATACCAACAATCTCTGTGGGATCGACCCTTACTCACGTAAGGTATTACTTGGATGACCCAGTACACTTGCTGGTTAAGTTGAACGGAGTTGTGATCACACGTGCCAATTTCAAATTCCATAAAAGTACAAGGAGTACAACTGTAAGAATCACAATTTCGTCCACCAAGTTTTTGGCGCCGTTGCCGGGGATTGTTCGAGTATGGACAACTGACGGTTCATCTTGTTGCTCAGATTAGGTAATTTTCTTTTCAAAAATTTTTTTCAAAATTTTTCTTTTTATTTTTCGTTTTTCCAAACTATATTTTCGAAAAAAAATTAATAAAAATCCAAAAAAAATTAGAAAATCATAAAAATAAAATATATTTTGTGTTTCTTGTTTGAGTCTTGAGTCAATTTTTAAGTTTGGTGTCTATTGCATGCTTTAAAATTTTTCTTGCATTTTTCGAAAATTCCATGCATTCATAGTGTTCTTCATGATCTTCAAGTTGTTCTTGATAAGTCCTCTTGTTTGATCTTGATGATTTCTTGTTTTGTGTTGTTTGTTGTTTTTCATATGCATTTTTTGTTTGTTAGAGTCCATGCATTAAAGATTTCTAAGTTTGGTGTCTTGCATGTTTTCTTTGCATCAAAAAATTTTTCAAAATTAAGTTCTTGATGTTCATCATGATCTTAAAAGTGTTCTTGGTGTTCATCTTGACATTCATAGCATTCTTGCATGCATTCATTGTTTTGATCTAAAAATTTCATGCATTGAGTATTTTTGTTGTTTTTCTCTCTCATAATTAAAAATTCAAAAATAAAAAATATCTTTTCCTTATTTCCCTCCAAATTTTCGAAATTTTGGGTTGACTTGGTCAAAAATTTTTCAAAATTAGTTGTTTCTTACAAGTCAAGTCAAAATTTCAAATTTTAAAAATCTTATCTTTTCAAAATCTTTTTCAAAAATCATATCTTTTTCATTTTTTTTTCTATTTTTCAAAAATTTCAAAAATCTTTTTCAAAATCTTTTTCAAAATCTTTTTCTTATCTTTATATCATATTTTCGAAAATTCACTAATAATTAATGTGATTGATTCAAAAATTTGAAGTTTGTTACTTTCTTGTTAAGAAAGGTTCAATCTTTAAGTTCTAGAATCTTATCTTGTAGTTTCTTGTTAGTGAAGTAAGTAATTTCAAATTTTTAAATTAAATCTTTTTATCTCTCATCTCATCTTTTTCAAAAATTTGATTTCAAAAAAATATCTTATCTATCTTCTTATCTTCTTATCTTTTTCAAATTTGATTTCAAATCTTTTTCAATCAACTAACTAACTTTTTTTTGTTTGTTTCTTATCTTTTTTCAAAACCACCTAACTACTTTTCCCTCTCTAATTTTCGAAAATATCTCATCCTTTTTTCAAAAATTCTTTTTTTAATTAACTAATTGTTTCATGTTTTAATTTTAATTACATTTTATCTCTAATTTTCGAAAATTACTAACCCCTTTTTCAAAATTATTTTCGAAATTTCCCCTCTCTTTTCTTATTCTATTTAATTATTTAATTACTAACACTTCTCTTCACCTCCCCTATCCTTACTCTTTATACAGACTATTCATTTTTTCTTCATTCTTCTCCCCTCTCTTTTTCTACTAACATAAAAGGAATCTCTATACTGTGACATAGAGGATTCCTCTTTTTTTTCTTGTTTTCTTCTCTTTCATATGAGCAGGAACAGGGAAAAAGGCACTCTTGTTGAAATTGATCTAGAACCTGAAAGGACTCTGAAGAGGAAATTAAGAGAAGCTAAATTAAATTATTCTAAAGGTAACCTTTCAGAAATTTTCGAACAAGAGAAGGAGATGGCAGCCGAAAATAATAATAATGCAAGGAGAATGCTTGGTGACTTCACAAAGCCAACGTCCAAGTTTGATGGAAGAAGCATCTCCATTCCTGCCATTGGAACCAACAACTTTGAGCTGAAACCTCAGCTAGTTGCCTTAATGCAACAAAACTGCAAGTTTTACGGACTTCCATCTGAAGATCCTTATCAGTTTCTAACTGGGTTCTTGCAGATCTGTGAGACTGTAAAGACGAATGGAGTTGATCCTGAAGTCTACAGACTCATGCTTTTCCCTTTTGCTGTAAGAGACAGAGCTAGAATATGGTTGGATTCACAACCTAAGGATAGCCTGGACTCCTGGGATAAGCTGGTCACAGCCTTCTTGGATAAATTCTTTCCTCCTCAAAAGCTGAGCAAGCTGAGAGTGGATGTTCAAACCTTCAAACAAAAAGATGGTGAATCCCTCTATGAAGCTTGGGAAAGATACAAGCAGCTGACCAAAAGATTTCCATCTGACATGTTTTCAGAATGGACTATATTGGATATATTCTATTATGGTCTCTCTGAATTTTCGAAAATGTCATTGGACCATTCTGCAGGTGGATCTATTCACCTGAAGAAAACGCCTGAAGAGGCTCAAGAACTCATTGACATGGTTGCAAACAACCAATTCATGTACACCTCTGAGAGGAATTCCGTAAATAATGGGATACCTCAGAAGAAAGGAGTTCTTGAAATTGATGCTCTGAATGCCATATTGGCTCAGAACAAAGTGTTGACTCAACAGGTCAACATGATCTCTCAAAATCTGAATGGATGGCAACATGCATCCAACAGTACTAGAGAGGCAGCTTCTGAAGAAGCTTATGATCCTGAGAACCCTACCATGGTAGAGGTTAATTACATGGGTGAACCTTATGGAAACACCTATAACCCATCATGGAGAAATCATCCAAATTTCTCCTGGAAGGATCAACAAAAGCCTCAACAAGGCTTTAACAATGGTGGACACAATAGGCTGAGCAATAGCAAGCCATATCCATCATCTTCTCAGCAACAGACAGAGAATTCTGAACAAAACACTTCTAATTTAGCCAATCTAGTCTCTGATCTGTCAAAGGCCACTTTCAGTTTCATGAGTGAAACAAGATCCTCCATCAGAAATCTGGAGGCACAAGTGGGCCAACTGAGTATGAAAATCATTGAAACTCCTCCCAGTATTCTCCCAAGCAATACAGAAGAGAATCCAAAAGGAGAGTGCAAAGCCATTGACATAGTCAATATGGCCGAATGCACAAGGGAGGAGGAGGACAAAAATCCTAGTGAGGAAGACCTCCTGGGACGTCCCTCAAGCAAGAAGGAGTTTCCTATTAAGGATCCAAAGGAATCTGAGGCTCATACAGAGACCATAGAGTTTCCATTAAATCTCCTTCTGCCATTCATGAGCTCTAAAGACTATTCATCCTCTGAAGAGGATGAAGATGTGACTGGAGAGCAAGTTGCTCAATATTTAGGAGATATCATGAAGCTGAATGCCAAGTTACTTGGTAATGAGACTTGGGAAATTGAACCTCCCTTGCTCATTAATGAACTGGATACTTGGATTCAGAAAATTCTACCTCAAAAGAAACAAGATCCTGGCAAGTTCTTAATACCTTGTACCATAGGCACCATGATCTTTGAAAAAGCTCTGTGTGATCTAGGGTCAGGTATAAATCTTATGCCACTCTCTGTAATGGAGAAGCTGGGGATCATTGAGGTACAACCTGCCTTGTTCTCATTACAATTGGCAGACAAGTCATTGAGACAAGCTTATGGAATAGTAGAGGACGTGTTAGTAAAGGTTGAAGGCCTTTATATCCCTGCTGATTTCATAATCTTAGACACTAGGAAGGAAGAGGATGATTGCATCATCCTTGGAAGACCTTTCCTAGCCACAGCAGGAGCTGTGATAGATATCAACAGAGGTGAATTAGTCCTTCAATTGAATGGGGACTACCTTGTGTTTAAGGCACATGGCCATCCCTCTATGACAAAAGAGAGTAAGCATGAAGAGCTTCTCTCAGTTCAGAGTCAAGAAGAGCCCACACAGTCAAACTCTAAGTTTGGTGTTGTGAGGCCACAACCAAACTCTAAGTTTGGTGTTAAGACCCCATATCCAAACTCTAAGTTTGGTGTTTGGGACTATACAACATTGACCTGATCACCTTGTGGCTCCATGAGAGCCATTGTCAAGCTATTGACATTAAAGAAGCGCTTGTTGGGAGGCAACCCAATTTTATTTATCTAATTTTTATTTTATTTTATTTTATTGTTATTTTGTGTTTTATTAGGTACATGATCATGAGGAGTCACGAAAAAATCATAAAAATTAAAAACAGAATCAAAAACAGCAGAAGAAAAAAATCACACCCTGGAGGAAGCACAGGCTGCGTTCAACGCCAGTAAGATGCATCTGGCCGGCGTTCAACGCCAGAACAGAGCATCATTCTGGCGCTGAACGCCAGAAACAAGCAACATTCTGGCGCTGAACGCCAGGAATGTGCCCAGAGAAGAAAAGCTGGCGCTGAACGCCAATAACAAGCATGAAACTAGCGTTCAACGCCAGAAACATGCTTTACATGGGCGTTGAACGCCCAGAATGTGCACCACACGGCGTTTAAACGCCAGAATGGTGTGCAAAGGCATTTTACATGCCTATTTGGTGCAGGGATGGAATTCCTTGACACCTCAGGATCTGTGGACCCCACAGGATCACCTCAGGATCTGTGAACCTCACAGGATCCCCACCTACCTCGCCCTTTCTCTCTCCATTCATGGTCATCCCTTCTGTTTTCCATTCACCACTCACATCCATCCACTCTTCCCCATACACCCCACCTACCTTCAAAATTCAAAATCTCTTTCCCACCCAATCCCACCCATATAGCCGAATAAACACATCCCTCCTTCTCCTCCATATCTTCTTCTTATTCTTCATCTTTTCTTTCTTCTCTTGCTCGAGGGCGAGCAATTTTCTAAGTTTGGTGTGGTAAAAGCATAGCTTTTTGCTTTTCCATAACCATTAATGGCACCTAAGGCCAGAGATATTCAAAAAAAAAAAGAGAGAAGAAGAGAAAAAAAAAAGGAGAAGACAAAAGCTTCCACCTCTGAGTCATGGGAGATGGAAAGACTCATGTAAAGGGTTTATAGTTCAGTGGTAGAACATGTGGCTGCAAATCAAGAGATCCCTGAGATACCTCAGGGGATAAGTTGTCCTCCACACAAATATTGGAAGCAACTAAGGGTAGAAACACCAAAATTACTAGGAATCATTCAACAGAAGCAAGGAAGAGACATAGAGGAGCTCAAAGAGCACCATTGGACCTTCAAGAAGGCGCCACCCTCACTCAGGTGGATTCATTCCTTGTTCTTATTTCTTTCTGCTTTTCGGTTTTTATGCTGTGTTTATCTATGTTTTGTGTCTCTACTTCATGATCATTAGTATTTAGTAACCATGCCTTAAAGGTATGAATAAAATCCATTAATCCTTCACCTCTCTTAAATGAAAAATGTTTTAATTCAAAAGAACAAGAAGTACATGAATTTCGAATTTATCCTTGAATTTAGTTTAATTATATTGATGTGGTGACAATACTTTTGTTTTCTGAATGAATGCTTGAACAGTGCATATGTCTTTTGATCTTGTTGTTTATGAATGTTAAAACTGTTGGCTCTTGAAAGAATGATGAACAAAGAGAAATGTTATTGAGGATCTGAAAAATCATGAAATTGATTCTTGAAGCAAGAAAAAGCAGTGAAAAAAAAATTGGCAAAAAAAAAGTAGCGAAAAAAAATAGAAAGAAAAAAGAAAAAGCAAGCAGAAAAAGCCAATAGCCCTTAAAACCAAAAGGCAAGGGTAAAAAGGATCCAAGGCTTTGAGCATCAATGGATAGGAGGGCCCAAGGAAATAAAATCCAGGCCTAAGTGGCTAAATCAAGCTGTCCCTAACCATGTGCTTGTGTCATGAAGGTCCAAGTGAAAAGCTTGAGACTGAGTGGTTAAAGTCGTGATCCAAAGCAAAAAGAGTGTGCTTAAGAGCTCTGGACACCACTAACTGGGGACTCTAGCAAAGCTGAGTCACAATCTGAAAAGGTTCACCCAGTTATGTGTCTGTGGCATTTATGTATCCGGTGGTAATACTGGAAAACAAAATGCTTAGGGCCACGGCCAGGACTCATAAGTAGCTGTGTTCAAGAATCAACATGCTTAACTAGGAAAGTCAATAACACTATCCGAAATTCTAAGTTCCTAAGAGACGCCAATCACTCTAAACTTCAAAGGAAAAAGTGAGATGCCAAAACTGTTCAGAAGCAAAAAGCTACAAGTCCCGCTCATCTAATTATAATTAATATTCATTGATATTCTGGAATTTATAGTATATTCTCTTCTTTTATCCTATTTGATTTTCAGTTGCTTGGGGACAAGCAACAATTTAAGTTTGGTGTTGTGATGAGCGGATAATTTATACGCTTTTTGGCATTGTTTTTAGGTAGTTTTTAGTAAGTTCAAGCCACTTTTAGGGATGTTTTCATTAGTTTTTATGTTAAATTCACATTTCTGGACTTTACTATGAGTTTGTGTGTTTTTCTGTGATTTCAGGTAATTTCTGGCTGAAATTGAGGGACTTGAGCAAAACTCTGAAAAAAGGCTGACAAAAGGACTGCTGATGCTGTTGTAATCTGACCTCCCTGCACTCAAAATAGATTTTCCGGAGCTACAGAACTCCAAATGGCGTGCTCTTAACGGCGTTGGAAAGTAGACATCCAGAGCTTTCCAGCAATTTATAATAGTCCATACTTTATTCGGAAATTGACGACGTAACTTGGCGTTGAACGCCAAGTACATGCTGCTGTCTGGAGTTAAACGCCAGAAGAACGTCATGATCCGGAGTTGAACGCCCAAAACACGTCATAACTCGGAGTTCAACTCCAAGAGAAGCCTCAGCTCGTGTATTGATCAAGCTCAGCCCAAGCATACACCAAGTGGGCCCCGGAAGTGGATTTATGCATCAATTACTTACTCATGTAAACCCTAGGAGCTAGTTTATTATAAATAGAACATTTAACTATTGTATTAGACATCTTTTGACAGTTTAATCTCTTGACTGTTTAGCCTTTGATTATTCGGTCTCTTGATCACTCAGGGGGCTGGCCATTCGGCCATGCCTGAACCTTTTACTTATGTATTTTCAACGGTGGAGTTTCCGCACACCATAGATTAAGGGTGTGGAGCTCTGCTGTACCTCAAGTTTCAATACAATTACTATTACTTTTTATTCAATTCTCTCTTATTCTTATTCCAAGATATACGTTGCACAACACTTTGATAAATGTGATGATCCGTGACACTCATCATCATTCTCACATATGAACGCGCGTGATTGACAACCACTTCCGTTCTACCTTAGGCCGGGCGCATATCTCTTAGATTCCCCAACAGAATCTTCGTGGTATAAGCTAGATAGATGGCGGCATTCATGGGGATCCGGAAAGTCTAACCTTGTCTGTGGTATTCCGAGTAGGATCCTGGGAATTCGGAAAGTCTAACCTTGTCTGTGGTATTCCGAGTAGGATTCCGGTATTGAATGACTGTGACGAGCTTCAAACTCCTGAAGGCTGGGCGTTAGTGACAAATGCAAAAGAATCAATGGATTCTATTCCAACCTGATTGAGAACCGACAGATGATTAGCCGTGCTGTGACAGAGCATTTGGACCATTTTCACTGAGAGGATGGGATGTAGCTATCAACCAAGGGTGATGCCTCCAGACGATTAGCCGTGCAGTGACAGCGCATAGGACCATTTTCCCGAGAGGATTGAAAGTAGCCATTGATGATAGTGATGCCCTACATACAGCTTGCCATGGAAAGGAGTAAGAAGAATTGGATGAAAGCAATGAGAAAGTAGAGATTCAAGAGGAGCACAGCATCTCCATGCACTTATCTGAAACTCCCACTCTTGATTTACATGAGTATTTCTATCCTTTTTTATTTTCTATTTTATTATTAATTTTCGAAACCATTAAACCATTTTAATCTGCCTAACTGAGATTTACAAGGTGACCATAGCTTGCTTCATACCAACAATCTCTGTGGGATCGACCCTTACTCACGTAAGGTTTTAGTTGGATGACCCAGTACACTTGCTGGTTAAGTTGAACGGAGTTGTGATCACACGTGCCAATTTCAAATTCCATAAAAGTACAAGGAGTACAATTGTAAAACGCCAGCCAGAGACTCTTTTTTGGCGTAAAACGCCAGAACTGGGACCAGAGCTGGGGTTAAATGCCCAAACTGGCACCCAAGCTGGGGTTTAACTCCAAGAATGGTCTATGCACATGAAAGCTTCAAAGCTCAGCCCAAACACTCACCAAGTGGGACTTGGAAGTGGATTTCTGCACTATCTGCACTTAGTTACTTATTTTTTTCCATAATCCTTAGTAACTAGTTTAGTATAAATAGTACTTTTTACTATTGTATTTGAATTTTTTTGGATCATCTTTCGATCTTTTGATCAACTTTATGCTTGGCTGGCCCCACGGCCATGCCTAGGCTATTTTCTCTTATGTATTTTCCAACGGTGGAGTTTCTACACCTCATAGATTAAGGTGCGGAACTCTGCTGTTCTTCATGAATTAATGCAAGTACTATTGTTTCTCTTTCAATTCACGCTTACTTCTTCGTTACTTGCTTAGCCAAGATCCGCGTGCCTGAAAACCACAAGCGGTTTACGTGATGTTCAACGTAGTCATTGGACGACAGCTGGAGTATAGTCTCTTGGGTCTCTGATCCACAGAGCGAGTCCGTGAGGTTAGAACCTTCGTGGTAATGGCTAGAACCAATTGGCAGCATTCCCGAGATCCGAAAAGTCTAAACCTTGTCTGTGGTATTCTGAGTAGGATCTGGGACAGGATGACTGTGACGAGCTTCAAACTCACGAATGTTGGGTGCAGTGACAGTGTGCAAAAGGATAGAGAGATCCTATTCCGACACAAGTGAGAACCGACAGATGATTAGCCGTGCGGTAGCTGTGCCTGGTATTTTTCATCTGTGACGAGAAATTCGACAGTTGATTAGTCGTACAGAAACCGTAGCTGGACCATTTTCACTGAGAGGATGGATGGTAGCCATTGACAACAGTGATCCACCAACATACAGCTTGCCATGAAAGGGAGCACGCATGATTGGATGAAGACAATAGGAAAGCAGAGGTTCAGAAGCAACAAAGCATCTCCAAACGCTTATCTGAAATTCCCACCAATGAATTACATAAGTATCTTTATTTTAATTTACGTTTTATTTGTCTTTCAATTATCAAAACTCATAACCAATTGAATCCGCCTGACTAAGATTACAGGATGACCATAGCTTGCTTCAAGCCGGCAATCTCCGTGGGATCGACCCTTACTCGCGTAAGGTTTTATTACTTGGACGACCCAGTGCACTTGCTGGTTAGTTGTACCGGAGTTGTGAAAGTGTGATCACAATTCCATGCACCAGTGCTCAAGATCATGCGGAGTGGAAGGAGTTGTCACTGTTGTCGCCTCCACTGTCAGCTGGTGGATCTCGTCATAGAGTGGTTACAAGAACGATGGTGGTGCTGAGAAGGAGAAAAGTAAGTCACAAACAGCATATATATATATATATATATATATATATATATATATATATATATATATATATATATATATAAGTGAACAGATAATGTAAATTTGAAATGTCGCACAAAAGAATTACACCACTACAGAGAAGAATAAGTGGCTATTATCTATGCAATTGATAAATTTAGATCCTACTTAATTGGTTCCAAGGTTATTGTTTATACTGACCGTGCTACTCTTAAGTACCTTCTAACCAAGTAGGATTCTAAACCAAGATTGATCAGGTGGGTACTACTGATCATCTGTCCAGGATTGAGCCTGAAGAGGGGATGCCACCCTCACTACTGTGATTGAGACTTTCCCGGATGAGTACCTCTTCATGATCCAAAGGGCTCCATTGTTTGTAGACGTTGTAAACTATAAGGCCATGAGGTTCATCCCCAAGGAGTACACTAAGCCATAAGTTAGAAAGCTTTTACATGATACTAATATTACTTGTGGGATGAACCCTACCTTTTTAAGAGATGCTCGGATGGGATGATCAGGCGGTGTCTCACAGATGAGGAAGCACAACAGATCCTCTGGCATTGTCACAGTTTTGAGTATGGAGGCCACTTTGGGGGGGGGGGGGGGGCGAAAGAATAGCCACCAAGGTCCTTCAAAGCGGGTTCGACTAGCCGACCCTCTTCAGAGACTCACAAAAATTTGTAAGAAACTGTTACAAGTGTTAAAGAGCTTGGAATCTTCCCTACAATCACGAAATGCCACAGCAAGGGATTCTAGAGATTGAGTTGTTTGACGTATGGGAGATTGATTTCATGGGACCTTTTCCACCCTCATACTCAAACACATATATCTTGGTGGCAGTGGATTATATGTCCAAATGGGTGGAGGCAATAGCGTCACCCACTAATGAGACCAGAGTCATACTGAACTTCTTACAGAGATATATATTTAGCAGGTTTAGTTTCCCAAGGACACTGATTAGTGATGGAGGCAGCCACCTCTTCATTAAATAGCTAGACTCACTTATGCAAAGATATGGAGTCTGTCATAAAGTGGCAACCCCCTATCACCCACAGACAAGTGGACAGGATGAGGTTTCAAATAGGAAACCCAAGAGGATCTTAAAGAAGACAGTGAGAACATCAAGGAAGGACTAGATAAGGAGACTTGACAATTCAAGAGTCTCTAATTACTCAATCCAAGCCAAGAGAAGAAAAATCTACACTAAAACCCACCTAAGTATTTTATCAAACACTTGGAAGGCATAAAAGGGAAGCAAGATAAAATTGCAAGAAATGTAAATCTACAACTACTCAAGCAAGGAAATAACAACAACAAAGCAATTAAACAATAAAGGGACATAAAACATAAATTACATTAATTGAAATCAAACAAAAGTGCATGAACATAAAAATGACTAGAATAAGAAATTAACAAAAGGAACTAAAAGAGTAAAGATGTAGCAACAAGAAATTGAAAGGAAGAGTAGATGAGAACAAGAATTAAAATCTAGATCTAAGAAGAGATTTGAATCTAATCTAACCTAATTCTAGAGAGAAGAGAGAGCTTTTCTCTCTAGAATTCTAACCTAAAACATGATAAAAACTAAACTATGACAACTTGGTTCATTCCCCTTCAATCCTTGGGTTCAATAGCATCAAAAATGGGTTGGATTGGGCCCAAAATGATCTAGAAATTGCTGGCTACGGGTTGCTTTTAGTGAGTCACGCTGATCCTGCGACGCGCACGCATAGGCCACGCGTGCGCATCACCTAAATGCAAGGCAACCATAGCAAATTTTATGTCATTTCGAATCCCCGATGTTAGCTTTCCAACGCAACTAGATCTACTTCATTTGGACCTCTGTAGCTCAAGTTATGATCGATTAAGTGTGAAGAGGCCAGGATTGACAGCTTTGTGATTCCTTCATTTCTTCATGAATTCTCCATTTTTATATGCTTTTTCTTCATTCCCTCAATCCAATATTTGCCTTCTAAACCTGAAATCACTTAACAAACATATCAAGGCATCGAGTGGAATTAAAGGGAATTAAATTTATCAATTTTGGGCCTAAAAAGCACGTTTTCACTCTTAAGCACAATTTAAGGAGAATTTACAAAACCATGCTATTTTAGTGAATAAATGTGGGAAAAATTGATAAAATCCCATTGAATTCAACATAAGATAAACCATAAAATTGGGGTTTATCAAGACTTGATGATGTTCTCTGGGCGTACAGGACAACTTTCAAGACCCCTATTGGAATGTCTCCATACCAGCTAGTCTATGGTAAAGTTTGTCACTTGTTAGTGGAGTTGGAGCACAGAGCATATTGGGCATCAAAGTTCCAGAACCTTAATGCCAAGGCTGCAGGAGATAAAAGATTACTCTAGCTGAATGAGCTTGATGAGTTTAGGCACTCTGCTTATGAGAATGCCAAGCTCTACAAGGACAAGACCAAAAAGTGGCATGATAGAAAGATAGCGTCAAGAGTATTTGAGCTTGGATAGAAGGTTTTACTATTTAATTCGTGGCCCAAGCTCTTTCTTGGGAAGCTTAAGTCCAGATGGTCAGGACCCTTTGTGGTCACAAGAGTGTCACCCTATGGTCATGTGGAACTTCAAGATAGGAATTCAGATAGTAAATTCATAGTCAATGGCCAGTGGGTAAAATATTACCTTGGAGATGAGATTGATCATCAGAGATCCACCAATCTGCTGACATAGCAGATATGAATATCAAGCTAATGACAGTAAAAAAGTTTTTGTTAGGAGGCAACCCAATCTTACGTATCCTTTTGATTTATTTCTGTTTTGATTTCAGATTTATTTTAGTTTGATTTTCACTAATTTTCATAGTTTTTCTAGTTTTAATCTATTTGTGATCATGTGCAGCGCTTAGAACAGGGACAGAAGAGCTTAGACAGAAGAACAGAACACCCTGGAGGATCAGTGCTGCGGGCGCTAAATGCCAGGGAGGATGTTTAGCGCCATGAGGGGAGTAGTGGTTTGGGCATTTCACGCCCAGATTAGGGGTTCTCATTCAAAATTTTGATCCTCTTGGGGCGTTTCACACCCATAATGGATGTTCAATGCCACACAAAAAAAAAAAATGGGAGAGAGGCTGGCGTTAAACGCCAGTAGTGGCATTTCACGCCATGAGGGGGCCAAAACAATACCCCCTTGGGTGCTAAACGCGGAAGATGACGTTTAACGCCACCAAGGGGGCTGACAATTCATACCATATCTCACTAATTCCCACTCATATCTTTTCACATCTTTTTTATTTCCCCCTTCTCTCACTACTCCTCCTCATCCCTCACATTCTCTATATCCCATTTATTTTCATACTATATCTCCACATATTCTACTAGTGTCTTTCCATATCATATCACCATTAATCCAACAATTCATTCCATTTTCTCTCTACCTAACCGAATTTGACTTCCGTCCACCCCTATAAATACCACATCAATTCTCACCTCTCTTCACCCCTTCATTCCACTCTCTATTCTCCCTTTCGTCTCTCCTTCTTTCTTTCTATTTTCTCTTCTTTTTACTCGAGGACGAGCAAAAGTTTTAAGTTTGGTGTTTGGGCACTCTGCTTTTGACTTTTCTCACATTCTCTATGGCGCTAAAAGTTGGAGAATCCTCTTTAAGAAAGAGGAAGGAAAAGACTCCCTCCATAATCCCACATGAGCTCCACTGGTTCTATACTAAGATTCATGAGGAGCATTATTACAAGATTATGAGAAAAAAGATGGTGATACTGGAGGTGAAGTTCAAATTGGACGCTGATGAGTATCCTGAAATTCAGGAACAGATTCGAAGCAGGGGTTGGGAAATTATGGCCAACCCTGTAACTGAAGTCGGAGTTCTGAAGGTCAGACACTATGCAAATCTGTGGATGACGGACAAGCACAAGAATGAGCATCCTGAGTTCAAGACTTGGCGCACCATGGTTTGAGAGAAGACCTTACAGCTTGGAATGGGAAGAGTGAGGGAGATACTTTAGCTGCCTCCATCCAGAGATCAAGTCCTCAAGGACATATGCCTCCCCAGAGCATAGTGGAGGAAGAATGCCAAGGGCGGCCATACCAGCTAAGAAGGAATGATCTGAAGCCAATTGCTAGAGGATGGCTGGAGTTTATTCAACGTTCTATTCTCCCCACCAGTAACCGGTCCGAGGTTACTGAAAGGTGATCTATGATGATTCACTGGATTATACTTGGCAATGAGGTGGAAATTCATCAGATGATCACTTTGGAGATATATAGCATTGCAGTAAAGACCTCAACCTTCTCTAGACTAGCCTTCCCTTATCTCATCTTTCGCTTTTGTGTGGCAGTCAATGTCAAGATTGATAGAGATATACTTATTGCAGTCGACAGCTAAATCACTAAGAAGAGTATGGACTACACTCGAGAAATTGGGCAAGCACCACCTCAGAAGTTGGCACCCCCTCCTCAAAATAAGTAGCCTGATGATCATGGAATTTTACATCACTACAATCTTCCTTCGACAAGTATACCGAATTATCGTCAAGTAAAAACTCACAAAGAGTGAGGCCGAATCCCACAGAGATTGATAGATCGAGCAACTTTAGTCAATTGGATATTCTAGTTAAACAAATTAATCCTGTTAGCTTTAGGTAATTAGGGTTTTTTGTGGCCATAAACTAGTTTTTGAACTTAAGCATCTAATCGAAATTAAGTGACCACAAGAGTGGCAGTTAATGAAGGCTAGAGGAGGTTAAATCACTAAGAGATTAGGGTTTAGACATTTACAATTTGCCATGGAATGAATCATACATTGTTAAACTAGTTGGTGACAAAGGAATTTTGCCGGTATAGAAATTATCAAGTGATCAATCGTAGTATAGTCTAAACCGACGCAAAATCCATCATCAAACAAATCTACAATCTATATCCGAGAGTATTAGTCTCCCGAGTCGTTCTCCCTTGGAATTGCCAAAGTGTGCATCTTATTGGTTTAGTAAGCTTTGTTGAAATTCTTTGAAGGTTTTAGCAAAATAATGAGAAACAACAATCAATTATCAAAAGACTTGGCTTAGGGTTGGCATTAGAATTTCTATCCTTATAGTTCATTCAATGTTGACAACAATTAGGCCTTGCTTCATTTAGTTATCCCCTAAGTATAGAGGAAAATCAAATGAAAACAATCAACTTGAGTCACAAGTCCTAGCTTCACCTCATGGGAATCTAGCTTTAGTGCACTCCAAGCCAACTAGCAATCCCTAATTCCAAATCAACTATTGATATAACTATTCAACTTCTTCCAATGACCAAACCCTATGCCAAGTGTAAAAATTCTACTCCATAGCTAGTGTTGACATTTTATCAAACATGTGATGAGCGAAAAGGAAAGCCATAGAAAAATGAAAAGAAAAGTAGAATTAAAAGTATTGCAACACAAGGATCTAACAACAAATCTCAAAGAGTAACAATAGAAATCAAATTCTCAAAGTATGGATAAAATCCAAAATTACAAGTTGAATTCTAGATCTATGAGAGTTGGTCAATTACAACTACTACTTGAAATTGAAGAGGAAAATCTATGACATGAACAAAGTGGAGTGAGAATTGTGATGGATCTCACCAAAGAGTCACTGAAAATCCAGAAATTGAATGAAGATGAACCATAGGGAAAAGCTTAGAATCTCTCTCTTCTCTTCTCCAAAAGTGTAACTAACTCCTCCCAAAATATCTAATTCTAGAAAATGAACTAAGTGTCCTTAACCCCTGCTCCCTTGGTCTTCTTAAGCCTTCTCCCGCCAAAGCATTTCCCCAAAAGTGGGATTCTTAACTACCTCCACGCCTAAGTCACGTGACTTCTAAAAAAAATCATATTCGCGAATCGGCGCGCACGCGCAAGGTGCGCGCACGCGCCGTCGAGGCGTCTTGTGAAGTGCGCGGAGGCGTGATGTACGCGTGCGCGTCCACGAAGGTCCTGGCTTGGCCGCTACTCAAGCCGGCTCGTGGCTTGGCTCTTAGTCTCGGCTTCACGCTGCTCTCATCCGCGCGGACGCGCCAGGTGCGCGCACGCGCCCATGCGGAAATTCCCAAGGCTCAACTCCCATGCTTCTTTCCTTCGCATCCGCCTTCCTTCTCTCTTCCGGTCCATTCCTATCTATATCCTGAAACCACTTAACGCACAAGTCACGGCATCGAATGGCATCAAGAGAAGATTAGAATTGTATCTATTTTAGTACAAAATAAGCATGTTTTCACCCATGAGGCAAAACTAGGAAAGGAATGCAAAGTCTTGTATTTTCATATAGAAAGTGTGTGGAATCATTGATAAAACCCCTGAAATCAGCACAAGATAAACCCTCAAAATGGGGTTTGTCAGTTGGTAAGAACTTTTAATCCAAAAAAGTAAACAACTCCAAAGCCTTAACTGTTTTCTCTTACTATTTTTACACCAAACCTTTTATTTGCTTTCTTTATTCCTTATTTACTATTTTATGAAAATTTCAACCATTAAAAGCCCTTTTTGTTTGCCTAACTAAGTCCCATTGGATAACCATTTTTACTCAGTCCAACAATCCTCGTGGGATCGGTCCTCACTCACTTGAGGTATTATTTGGATGACCCGGTGCACTTGCCGGTTAAGCTGTGGGAATCTCGAATTCCCGCACCAGGCCACCACATAGAAGCTATGAAGGATAAGATCCTTGTACACATAAGGCTGCTCGAGCTCATAGAAAATGACAGTCATCTCTATCTGAAGAGGGGTAGGAAGATAAGGGGCAAGAACTAGGAGTTCTTAGTAGGGTTAGGGTGAAAAAAGTTGTTTTTATTAATTGGCCACATGTCCCAGATCAATCAGACCACATCAAAGGAACATAGGGCAAACAACAATCAAGAGCAAACAACACATAACAAACAACCACAAGAACAAGTTCAAAACTCACACAAGAAATATGTGCAAACAAGTATGATGCATTTCTAGCCCTAGTGTAGGTAATGAGCTCATCCGTCGGGTTTTGACCCGCACCCGACATTACATCCTTATGAAAGTTGTCTCTTGTTGCCATCGCTTTAGGGTACAGTTCCTAGTACACTCTTGGGTTATAGTGTCTGCACGCTCTTGAGCTATAGTGCCCGTATCGCTCCCACGATTAATTTGATGGGTCACACTCTTGGGCTATAGCGCCCATATTGCTCTTCGGCAATCTGCCGGATAAATCGATGGCAAGAACAGTAATTGGTGTTGCCTTTCCAAACCTCCATCATCTCATCACATAATCAAATACCATTCAAGATATAATAATTCTTTATCCATAATACCACAATTTCTCAAACCTAATAAACTGAAACAGAGCGGGTCATAAGATTTGACTTCAGAATCACTTTTCCAAATATCTCAGAGTTATGTTTAAATTCTATAAATACTTTTAAAAATACGCATAAATATGCCCATGGGAATAAAATACATAATTATGCTTAAACTTTGAAAAATGGCATATTCTGCAAGTTACTTTAATAAAATTGACGTACTTTAAAATTGTCCTAAATAACTCTGAACTTTTATAAAAGAGACCCTGTCTTCACTTTAAAAATTATTCAAAATGTTTTATAAACTTTCAAACACCCAAAATTTCATTAAAAATAAGTAAATTGGGCACTGTTCCTTTGTTTTCAAAATAAAACCTTTTTCATTCAATTAAAATTATATTTCTTTTAAAATCGTATTCCGATTTAAACCTTTTATTGCAACCCATAATTTTTCTTTAAAAAATGATGAGCGGATATTTTATACGCTTTTTGGCATTATTTTTATAGAGTTTTCAGCTATGTTTTGTTGAATTTCAATAAGTTTTAGTAGGCTTTAGTTTAAAAATCACTTTTTGAATGCTACTGAGTTTTTGTGTTTTTCCTATATGTTTAGGTGATTTTTAGGTGATTCAGGCAAGTTATGGAAAAGTCTGATTCAGAGACAGAGAAAGGACTGCAGATACTGTCAGATTCTGACCTCCATGCAATCGAACAAGCATTTCTGGAGCTACAGAGGTGACACGCTCTCAACGGCATTGGAAAGCTAACATCCAGGGATTTTCAGCAATATATAATAGTTTATACTTGTCTTTGGAAATGATGGCCCAAAATGGGCATTGAACACCCTACTAACGCCCTGCCTAGCGTTTCAACACCCCAAAGGGAGCAATTTGGCATTTGGGTGCCCAAAAGGGAGAAAGCCTGGCATCCAACGCCCCAAGAGGAGTCCTAGCACATGGAGTCACCCGAAGTTCAGCCCAAACACTCACCAAGGGGGCATAAGAAGTGGATTTTCGCACCAAGAGTCTAGTCTATCTTATTTCTGTAATCTCTAGTTATTAGATTAGTATTTAAAGGAGAAGATGACCGATTTTTGGATCCTCTACGACCCTATTTTCGAATTACACACTATTTTCTATAAGCTATGAGCAACTAAACCTCTTAAGTTAGGGTTAGGAGCTCTGCTAATTCTCATGGATTAATAATATTACTGTTTATATTTCAATATGTCTGATTCTATTCTCTTATGCATTCTCGTTCTTCAATCTTAATGAATCGGGGGTGAATCGTGACATTCATCCATGTTCTACATAGGTTCTGTGCTAGTCCTGACCCGAATAGCATTGAACTAAAGCTAGAGAATGCATTGCAGATTCTAAGAGAGTACTTGGAAAACTTTGGATACATGACATGAAATTCCGTTGACTATGGGTTACTGAGGTCTCTGTGGCGCTAAGGCTAGAGTCAGAAAAGCAGCGTTCTCTGATTCGGAAGATCCGACCTTGTCTGTGGCGTTTTGAGTAGGATTACAAAGGGGAGTGGATTGCTTAGAGCTTCATCTTCGGCTATAGTGAGAAACCATGAGTGAACTTGATGAGAGGACATGAGTTACTCGGATATGGTGGATTGCTGTGGTTCAGAAGAGATTAACTTGATGAGAGGACATGAGTTAATCACTTATGGCTGCCATTTAATGAATCATTCGTTATTGAAGTAGACAGTAAGAAAAGTTAATCCGGAAAGATAACGCATCTCCGAAGCCTTAAGTGAATCCTTCTCACTATTTTTACATCAATCTGGTTCGCTCTTTATTATTTTGTTTATGCTTTCAAACAAGCAACCATCTTTTCTAATTGCCTCATTAATATTTACAAGATAGTCATTGATTGCTCAACCCAACAATCTCTGTAGGATTCGACCCTCACTCACCTGAGGTATTACTTGGATGACCTGGTGCACTTGCCAGTCCATCTGTGCAAAGTTTGCGGAGTTCAATTTTGCGCACCAAGTTTTTAGCGCTGTTGCCGGGGATTGTTTGAGATTGACAAACTACCGGACTATCTTGTTGCTTAGATTAGGTATTTTTTATGGTTTATTTGCTCTTTCGTTTGTGTCTTTTGTTCTCTTTTTCAAAAATTTTTCAAAACCTTTACTTTTCTTTAGTAATCTTTGTCTTTTGTTTGAGTCTTGTGTCAGTTTTTATGTTTGTTGTCCCGTCTGTTCTCATCTTTTTCTTTAAATTTTCAAAAGTATTTTTATTTTCTCTTCTTGATATTTGAATTGTTCTTGGTAGTTTTTCTTGTTTGATCTTAAAAATTTTAAGTTTGGTGTCTTTTAGTTGTTTTTCCTTTAATTTTCGCAAAAGTGTCATTTGATCTTAAATTTTTAGGTTTGGTGTCTCTTCGTTGTTTTTCTTTTTCCTTAATAATTTGAAAAATATATAAAATATTTCTTTTATCTTTATTTAAATTTTCAAAAATCTTGCTATCTTTTCTTATCTTGATTTAAAAATTTTAAGTTTGGTGTTTTCTTGTTAGTAAAGTTTAACTTTTAAATTTCAAATCTTATCTTTTCAAATCTTTATCATATCTTTTTACTTTAAATCCTTCATGTTCATACCCTGGACCGAGTTGTAGTGAATATGTGTTTATTGAAAATTGAGCTAAAAAGCTGTTGCAACACATGACATTGAGCTACAATTAAGAAATAAGTTTCTGAGGCAAAAGAAAGAAAGAAAAATCTAACAAGGATCAATAAAGAATAAGGCTTCACATCAGCAACTCTATTAGCACTTAGAGGGACATTTCACACCTGGGACATAATAAGAATTAAGCTGCATTCTTGTCTGCATAAAACCCCATGATTCAAATTCAATTATCTGCTAATAAGGACATATATGCTTATCTGTTTTCACTCCTTTTTCTCATGTTTTGCTGCTTGCTTGGGGACAAGTAAGATTTAAGTTTGGTGTTGTGATGACAAGTCATCTTTGGCTAGTTTCACAAGCCTTTTTCATTAGTTTTTACTTAGTTTTCATGCATTTCTTAGGCAATAAGTAAGTGTTTGGATGAGAAATTCATGGTTGTCTTAATTCAATCAAACATTGTTAATTTTATGGATTTTTATGAGATTTTTTTGCAAGATTTAGTTGATGTTATGAATGATGCAAAATCTTATAATTATGCCAAGGCTTTGATGAGTTTGTTTGGTTGATGATAGGTAAAGAGCAAGGAAGAAGAGAAGGAGAGGCCAACGTTGGAGCCAACGTTGGCCCATCAATGTCGAAGGCTAGTTTTAGGAGTAAGGCTTGGGTAGTAGGAGTAGGAGTAGGATAGAAGGCTCTAGTATAGAGCTTAGTTTAGAATTTCTTTTTCTTTTCTGCACTTTTACATTTCAGTTGTATTGAATTTTGTTCAGTTTATGCAATTTCAATTTCTACACTTCTCTTCTACAATTTTTCTTTCTGCAATTTTTCATTTCCGTTCACACTGAGATTTGTTTACTTTCAAGTAATTTACAATTACTGCAAGTGTCTTTAGAACGATGATCAATTAAACCCCCAATTCATTAGGGGAGGAGCTCTATTATAATTCACATGATTAAATGAACATCTTCTTATTTTCAATTCATCTGGATAGCTAAGAGATAACTTCTGTTTTGATTGAGATCCATTCACTCTAGAAGGGGGTGTGAATTTCCATATGAGCCTCGGAAGGGGAATCATGGAAATTAGAATTGAAACTTTGTTTCTCACAGCTCTCTTGATCAACACCATTCGGGAGGAATTGAGATCTTGAGAGTTTGTGTGGCTTATGGATGAGAAAAAATGCTTAACCTCTTCTCATGACAATTGGATCAAGGAATTGGCAAGATTGATTGTGATTAGAGATATTGGACTGCCAAGGAATTGGGATCCAATCAATTTTAATCCGCCATAGATCTATTCATATGATTGAAAAAGAAGTTAAGATCCATTTGATTCATGATGGATTATAATACCTCCAATCCCTGATAAATCTTTGTTTCTGTTATTGCTCATTTGTTTGCTCTAGTTTACTGCTTTCTTATCTTTCTGTTAATCCAATTCTCACTCAAATTATCACTGTCAGCTTAACTAAATTTACCACCTAACTAAAGTTGCTTGATCCATCAATCCCTGTGGGATCGACCTCACTCTGGTGAGTTGTTACTACTTGATGCGACCCGATTCACTTGCCGGTTAGTTTGTGTGAAAATATAATTTTCACCCATAAAATTTTTGGCACCGTTGTTGGGGATTGATATAGATCGACAATGATTAAGTGGGTGATAAGTCTAGATTAGGCATTTTCTTTGTTTTTTCCATTTAAAGCTCTTTTAATTTTCTATTTTCTCTTGATACTAAGGTGTTTGTGTTATTGCCTCACTAAGAAATTTTCATCCCTGATATGAGTAATTTCAGCTTTCATTGGTGATTGTGCTTTACAAAATTCAAATGGAGTTCACCTCATCTTTTGATCAAATAAATTTCATGGGAAATTACCCACCATTACAACATGATTCAAGTCATTATCATAATGGTGGCTGGGAATATCAACAAAACATGACAGATTATGAGCAATCCACCCAATGGGGATATGCTCTAGAGCCACAAAATGATAAAGCAAATCACCTGAGATATTGTCCAGAACCATAAAATGATTTGTGTCATTATCCTCATGGTGTCTGGGAATATCAACAAAAGTGTGAACAATCAAGTGAGAAAGGATATTTTCCACCACCACAGTATGATTTATGTCATGATCCTAATGGTGGGTGGGAATATTGATGAGCGGATAATTTATACGCTTTTTGGCATTGCTTTTACATAGTTTTTAGTATGATTTAGTTAGTTTTTAGTATATTTTTATTAGTTTTTAAGCAAAATTCACATTTCTGGACTTTACTATGAGTTTGTGTGTTTTTCTGTGATTTCAGGTATTTTCTGGCTGAAATCGAGGGACCTGAGCAAAAATCTGATTCAGAGGCTGACAAATGACTGCTAATGCTGTTGGATTCTGACCTCCCTGCACTCGAAATGGATTTTTTTTGGAGTTACAGAAGTCCAAATGGCACGCTCTCAATTGCGTTGGAAAGTACACATCCAGGGCTTTCCAGCAATATAAGATAGTTTATACTTTGCCTAAGTTTAGATGACGCAAACTGGCGTTTAACGCCAGATTTCTACCCTATTCTGGCATTAAACGCGAGAAACAAGTTGCAAAGCAGAGTCAAACGCCATAAACAAGTTACAAACTGGCATTTAACTCCAAGGAAGACCTCTACATGTGAAAGCTTCAATGCTCAGCCCAAACACACACCAAGTGGGTCCGGAAGTGGATTTTTGCATTATTTACTCATTTTTGTAACCCTAGTAACTAGTTTAGTATAAATAGAACTTTTTACTATTGTATTAGAGATCTTTGGATTATCTTTGGATTTCTTTTTGATCCTTTGATCACGTTTTGGAGGCTGGTCTATCGGCCATGCCTGGACTTTCATCACTTATGTATTTTCAATGGTGGAGTTTTTACACACCATAGATTAAGGTGTGTAGCTCTGCTGTTCCTCGTGTATTGATGCAAAGTTCTATTATTCTTCAATTCAATTCATGCTTTTTCTTATTCTAAGATATTCATTCGCACACAAGAACATGATAAATGTGATGATTATGTGACACTCATCACCATTCTTACTTATGAACGCGTGATTGACAACCACTTCCGTTCTACATGAAGACAAGCTTGAATGTATATCTCTTGGGTTTCTAATCAACGATTCACATCGACTCCCCTTTGACAATGGGGCATCTGAATCCGAGATTAGAATCTTTGTGGTATAGGCTAGAATTCATTGGCAGCATTCTTGAGATCCGGAAAGTCTAAACCTTGTTTGTGGTATTCCGAGTAGGATCTGGGAAGGGATGACTGTGACAAGCATCAAACTCGCGACTGTAGGGCGTGATGACAGACGCAAAAGGATAGTAAATCCTATTCCTACACGATCAAGAACCGACAGATGATTAGCCCTACGTAACCTGTAGCTGGACCATTTTAACTGAGAGGATGGACGGTAGCCATTGACAACGGTGATCCCCCTACATACAGCTTGCCATGGAAAGGAGTATGAAGGATTGGATAAAGGCAGTAGGAAAGCAGAGATTCAGAAGGAACAACGCATCTCCATACACTTATCTGAAATTCCCACCAATGATTTACATAAGTATCTCTATCTTTATTTTACATTTTATTTATCTTTTAATTATCAAAACTCCATAACCATTTTAATCCACCTGACTGAGATTTACAAGGTGACCATAGCTTGCTTCAAGCCGACAATCTCCGTGGGATCAACCCTTACTCACGTAAGGTTTATTACTTGGACGACCCAGTGCACTTGCTGATTAGTTGTGCGAAGTTGTGAAAAAGAGTTGAGATTACAATTGTGCATACCAAGTTGTTGGCGCCATTGTGTATCACAGTTTCGTGCAACAAGTTTTTGGCGCCGTTGCCGGGGATTGTTTGAGTTTGGACAACTAACGGTTCATCTTGTTGCTCTGATTAGGTAATTTTCTTCTTGTTTTAACCATTATTTTATTTTCAAAAAAGTTTTCAAAAAATTTTCAAAAAATTTTTTCTCTTCTTTTTCGTTTTTAAAAATTTTTTTTTTCGGAAAATTACAAAAAAAAATTAATAAAATCATAAAAACCAAAAATTTTTTTGTGTATCTTGTTTGAGTCTAGTGTCAATTTTTAAGTTTGGTGTCAATTGCATGTTTTTAAAATTAGTGCATTTTTCGAAAAATTCATGCATTGTATTCTTCATGATCTTCAAGTTGTTCTTGACAAGTCTTCTTGTTTGATCTTCATATTTTCTTGTTTTGTGTCTTTTCTTATTTTTCATATGCATTCTTGAATCCTTAGAGTTTAAACATTGAAAATCTCTAAGTTTGGTGTCTTGCATGTTTTCTTTTCTTGAAAATTTTTCAAAAATAAGTTCTTGATGTTCATCATGATCTTCAAAGTGTTCTTGGTGTTCATCTTGACATTCATAGTGTTCTTGCATGCATCATTTGTTTTAATCCAAAATTTTCATGTGTTGAGTCATTTTGTGGTTTTTCTCTCTCCTTAATAAAAATTCAAAAATAAAAAAATATCTTTCCTTATTGTACTCATAATTTTTGAAACCTTTGGGTTGACTTAGTCAAAATTTTTTTAAAATAAGTTGTTTCTTGTTAGTCAAATCAAGATTTCATTTTTAAAAATTTATCTTTTCAAAATCTTTTTCAAAATCAAATCTTTTCTTTTTCCTTTTATTAATTTCGAAAATTCTTTAAAATTAATTTTCAAAAATCTTTTTCTCAATTTTATCTTCTATTTTCGAAAATTATACTAACAATTAATGATTTGATTCAAAAATTTCATGTTTGTTACTTTCTTGTTAAGAAAGGTTAAATCTTTAAATTCTAGAATCATATCTTTTAGTTTCTTGTTAGTCAAGTAATCAATTTTAAAAATCAAATCTTTTTAATTTCCTTTTTCAAATCTTTTTCAAAATAAATTTCAATCATATCTTTTTAATCATATCTTTTCAAAATTGATTTTTAATCGTATCTTTTTAATCATATCTTTTTAATCATATCTTTTTCAAAATTGATTTTCAAATCTTTTTCAACTAACTAATTGATTTCTTTGTTTGTTTTTAATATTTCTTATCTTTTTCAAAACCACCTAACTACTTTTCTCCCTCTAATTTTCGAAAATTACCTTCCTATTTTTCAAAAATCTTTTTAATTAACTAATTGTTTTAACTTTTAATTTTATTCCTTTTCTTAATTTTCGAATTCTAACTTAAAATTAAAATAAAAATAAAAATATTTTTCTTCTCTTTTAGTTAATATTTAAATTTTCTCCTATTTCTCATCTCTTTCTATTTATTTATTCATTTACTAACACTTCTCTTCATCTTAAAATTCGAACCCTCTCTTCCTCTCTGTGTTCAAATTTTTCTCTTCTCCTTCTTCTATTCTTTTCTTCTTCTACTTACATAAGACTCTCTATACTGTGACATAGAGGATCCCTCTTCTTTTCTGTTCTCTTTTTTTTATATGAGCAGGAGCAAGGACAAGGACATTCATGTTGAAGCAGATCTTGAACCTGAAAGGACTCTGAAGAAGAAGCTAAGAGAAGCTAAAGCACAACAATCCAGAGAAAACCTTACAGAGAATCTCGAAAAAGAAAGAGACATGGCCGAAGCCAATAACAATGGTGGAGGTGCAAGGAAGATGCTTGGTGACTTTACTGCACCAAATTCTAACTTTCATGGAAGAAGAATCTCAATCCCTGCCATTGGAGCAAACAATTTTGAGCTAAAGCCTCAATTAGTTTTTCTGATGCAACAGAATTGCAAGTTTCATGGACTTCCATCAGAAGATCTTTTTCAGTTCTTAATTGAATTCTTGCAGATTTGTGATACTGTTAAGACTAATTGAGTTGATCCTGAGGTCTACAAGCTTATGCTTTTCCCTTTTGCTGTAAGAGACAGAGCAAGAATATGGTTGGACTCTCAACCTAAAGATAGCCTGAACTCTTGGGATAAGTTGGTCACGGCTTTCTTAGCCAAGTTCTTTCTTCCTCAAAAGCTGAACAAGCTTAGAGTGGATGTTCAAACCTTTAGACAGAAAGAAGGTGAATCCCTCTATGAAGCTTGGGAAAGATACAAGCAACTGACCAAAAAGTGTCCCTTTGACATGCTTTCAGAACGGACCATCCTGGATATACTCTATGATGGTCTGTCTGAATTATCTAAGATGTCATTGGACCATTCTGCAGGTGGATCCATTCACCTAAAGAAAACGCCTGCAGAAGCTAAGGAACTCATTGACATGGTTGCAAATAACCAGTTCATGTACACTTTTGAAAGGAATCCTGTGAGTAATGGGACGCCTCATAGGAAGGGAGTTCTTGAAATTGATGCTCTGAATGCCATATTGGCTCAAAACAAAATGTTGACTCAACAAGTTAATATGTTTTCTCAGAGTCTGAATAGATTGCAGAATGCATCCAACAGTACTAAAGAAGCATCTTTTGAAGAAGAAGCTTATGATCCTGAGAACCCTGCAATGGCAGAGGTGAATTACATGGGTGAAGCCTATAGAAACACCTATAATCCCTCATGGAGAAATCATCTAAATTTCTCATGGAAGGATCAACAAAAGCCTTAATAACGCTTTAGTAATGGTGGAAGAAACATGTTTAGCAATAGCAAGCGTTTTCCATCATCTTCTCAGCAACAGACAGAGAATTCTGAGCAGAGCCTCTCTAGCTTAGAAAACATAGTCTCTGATCTATCTAAGGCCACTCTAAATTTCATGAATGAAACAAGGTCCTCCATTAGAAATTTGGAGGCACAAGTGGGCCAGCTGAGTAAAAAAGTCACTGAAACTCCTCCTAGTACTCTCCCAAGCAATACAGAAGAGAACCCAAAAAGAGAGTGCAAGGCCATAACCTTGGTGTGGCCGAATGTACAGAGGAGGAGGAAGAGGACGTGAATCCCAGTGAGGAAGACCTCTTGGGACGTCCTCTGGACAAAAAGGAGTTCCCAATTGGGGAACCTAAGGAATCTGAGGCTCATATAGAGACCATAGAGATTCCATTGAACTTCCTTTTACCATTCATGAGCTCTGATGACTATTCCTCCTCTGAAGAGGATGAAGATATTACTGAAGAGCAAGTTACTAAATACCTTGGAGCAATCATGAAGCTGAATGCCAAGTTATTTGGTAATGAGACTTGGGTGGATGAACCCTCCTTGCTCACCAATGAACTGAATGACTTGGTTAGGCAGACATTACCTCAAAAGAAATAGGATCCTGGTAAATTCTTAATTCCCTGTACCATAGGCACCATGACCTTTGAGAAGGCTCTGTGTGACCTGGGGTCAGGTATAAACTTAATGCCACTCTCTGTAATGGAGAAATTGGGAATCTTTGAGGTACAAGCGGCCACATTCTCATTAGAGATGACAGACAAATCAATGAAAAAGGTTTATGGACAAGTAGAGGACATGCTAGTAAAGGTCAAAGGCCTTTACATCCCTCCTGATTTCATAATCCTAGACACTGGGAAGGATGAGGATGAATCCATCATCCTTGGAAGACCCTTCTTAGCCATAGCAAAAGCTGTGATTGATGTGGACAGAGGAGAGTTGGTCCTTCAACTGAATGAGGATTACCTTGTGTTTAAAACTCAAGGATCTCCCTCTGTGACCATGGAGAGGAAGCAAGAAAAGCTTCTCTCACTGCAGAGTCAACTAAAGCCCCCAAAGTCAAACTCTAAGTATGGTGTTGGGAGGTCCCAACATTGCTCTGAACATCTGTGAGGCTCCATGAGAGCTCACTGTTAAGCTATTGACATTAAAAAAGCGCTTATTGGGAGGCAACCCAATTTTATTTATCTATGTTATTTTCTTTTTTTAGGTTGATGATCATGTGGAGTCATAAAAATAACTAAAAAAATTTAAGAAAAATAAAAAACAGCATTAAAAACAGCACACCCTGGAGGAGAGACTTACTGGGGTTTAAACGCTAGTAAGGGTAGCAGAATGGGCGTTTAACGCCCAGTCTGGCACCATTCTGAGCGTTAAACGCCAGAAACAAGCACCAGACTGGTGTTAAATGCCAGAAACAGGCTACAATCTGGCGTTAAACGCCAGAAATAGGTTGCATCCTGGCGTTTAACACCAGAAACAAGCAACAGTTTGGCGTTAAACGCCAGGATTGCACAGCAAGGGTGTTTTGTATGCCTAATAGGATCTGGGATGATACATCCTTGACCCCTCAAGATCTGTGAACCCCACAGGATCCCCACCTACCATACCCCTCTCTCTCTCACTCACCAATCAAATCATGTCCTCTTCCCTATATTATCTTCACCAATCACCTCCATATCTTTTCCCCAAAAACCCCACCTACCTCACTTCAAAATTCAAACACTTTTCCCCCTCTTGGCCGAACCACCTATCTCCCTCCATCTCCTCCATTTTCTTCTTCTCCCCTTTCTTTCTTTCTTCTTTTGCTCGGGAACGAGCAAACATTTTAAGTTTGGTGTGGTAAAAGTATTGCTTTTTATTTTTCCATAACCATTTATGGCACCTAAGGCCAGAGAAACCTCTAGAAAGAGGAAAGGGAAGGCAAAAGCTTTCACCTCCGAGTCATGGGAGATGGAGAGATTCATCTCAAAGGTCCATCAAGACCACTTCTATGAAGTTGTGGCCAAGAAGAAGTGATCCCTGAGGTCCCTTTCATGCTCAAGAAAAATGAGTATCCGGAGATCTGACATGAGATCCGAAGAAGTGGTTGGGAAGTTCTTACCAACTCCATTCAAAAAGTTGGAATCTTAATGGTTCAAGAGTTCTATGCCAATGCATAGATCACTAGAAACCATGATCAAAATATGAACCGGAATCTGAAGAATTGGATTACAATGGTTCGGGGAAAATACTTAGATTTCAGTCCGAAAAATGTAAGGTTGGCGATCCACTTGCCAATAATGCAAGAAAACGCACGCCCCTACACTAGAAGGGTCAACTTTGATCAAAGGTTGGACCAAGTTCTCATGGACATATGTGTGGAAGAAGCTCAATGGAAAAGAGACTCAAGAGGCAATCCGGTTCAATAAGAAGACCGGACCATAAGCCTGTGGCTAGAGGATGGTTGGAGTTCATCCAATGTTCCATCATTCCTACTAGCAACCGATCTGAAGTGACTGTGGATCGGGCCATCATGATCCATAATATCATGATTGAGGAGGAAGTGGAAGTTCATGAGATCATACTTCTAGAACTCTACAAGGTGGCTGACAAGTCATCCACCTTGGCAAGGTTAGCCTTTCCTCATCTTATTTTTTACCTATGCAATTTGGCTGGGATTGACATAGAGGGAGACATCCTCATTGAAGAGGACAGGCCCATCATTAAGAAAAGGATGGAGCAAACAAGAGAGCTCATTCATGGACCTCAACAAGAGCATAAGGAGGATCCTCATTAAGAAATCCCTGAGATGCCTCGAGGGATGTAATTTCCTCCACACAACTATTGGGAACAACTCAACACCTCCTTGGAAGGCTTGAATTACAACATGGACCAACTAAGGGTAGAGCACCAAGAGCACTCCATCATTCTCTATGAGATTAGAGAAGATCAAAGAGCTATGAGGGAGGAGCAACAAAGGCAAGGAAGAGACATAGAGGAGCTTAGGCGTTCCATTGGTTCTTCAAGAGGAAGATGCCACCCTCACTAAGGTGGACTCATTCCTTAATCTCCTTGTCTATTTATTTTCTGTTTTCGGTTCTTGAGCTTCATGTTTGTCTATGTTTGTGTCTTCACCACATGATCATTAGTGTCTAGTGTCTATGTCTTAAAGCTATGAATAATTCCATGAATCCTTCGCCTCTCTTAAATGAAAAATGTGTTTAATTACAAAAGAACAAGAAGTACTTGGATTTCAAATTTTATCTTGAAATTAGTTTAATTATTTTGATGTGGTGGCAATACTTTTTGTTTTCTGAATGAATGCTTGAACAGTGCATATTTTTGATAGTGAAGTTTATAAATGTTAAAATTGTTGGCTCTTGAAAGAATGATGAACAAAGAGAAATGTTATTGATAATCTGAAAATCATGAAATTGATTCTTAAAGCAAGAAAAAGCAGTGAATAAGAAAGCTTGCAAAAAAAAAAGTGGCGAAAATTAAAAGAAAAAGAAAGAAAAAGAAAAAGCAAGCAGAAAAAGCCAATAGCCCTTAAAACCAAAAGGCAAGGGTAAAAAGGATCCAAGGCTTTGAGCATTAATGGATAGGAGGGCCCAAGGAAATAAAATCCAGGCCTAAGTGGCTAAATCAAGTTGTCCCTAACCATGTGCTTGTGGCATGAAGGTCTAAGTGAAAAGCTTGAGACTGAGTGGTTAAAGTCGTGATCCAAAGCAAAAGAGTGTGTTTAAAGAGAAAGCTACTGAGAAACCTCAAAGACTGGATTCTCCTACCTACCTCGGGACAAGGATAAAGAGTTCAGGAAGAAAGAATACCAACCTACTGAGAAATCTAGAAAGTACCATAACTACACCTCTCTGCGGGTGTCTCTTGTGGATGTTTACAGGGAGATATGCAACATTGAGAAGATCCCGCCACCTCGCCCGATTAAACATAAGAGAAGAGAAGGTCAGGCAGAGTATTGCGAATACCACCGAATCTACGGCATTTTACTAACGAGTGCTACGACCTAAAGAATGTCATAGAAAAATTGGCACGAGAAGGGAGACTAGATCGGTTCTTAGCCAATAGAGCGGATGAACCAAAAAAGAGGAGAAGGGATGAAGAGGTCGGACGAGTTGAACGTCCCCCTCACACCCCTGAAAGACATGTTCACATGATAAGCGGAGGATTCGTAGGAGGAGAGACTTCTAAGTCATCCCGCAAAAGATACCTTAAAGAGGTGTATCATGTCGGAGAAGGGGACAGGTCACCCGACTTCCCCACTATTACCTTCACTCTAGAAGACGCCACAGGCATCATCCCGGGGCATGATGACCCCATGGTCATTACCATCATACTCGCCAACGCCAATCTCCACCGAACATTGGTAGATCAAGGAAGCTCCGCAGATATCCTGTTCATATCCGCCTTCGACAAGCTCGGCCTACAAAAGAAAGAGCTCAGAGAATATCCAAATAGCCTGTTCGGGCTCGGAGACTGACGAGTCCATATTTTCTGATATATTTTTGCTTGATTTGGATAGACTTCATCACATAAACTCACGCTTAAGCACCAAAATAGCATGCTTTTGTGTCTTGTCCCTAAATTGAACCTAAATGTGAAAACATGCGATTTTGTGCTTTAAATGAGTAATTTAATTCCATTTTTTATTCCATTTGATGCCATGACATCTTTGTTCACTAATTTCAGGCCTTAGAGGCAAGAATGGATGGCCAAAAGTGGAAGAAAGCATGTACAAGGGAGAAAACATGAAGAAAACAAGGAAAAACACACACAGCGAAGTGTGCGTGTGCACAACCTTGCGTGCAAGCGCACAAACGAGTATTTCTATGTGTGCGTACTAACGTACGAAAAATTACCGATTAAGAATTTAAAACATAAATTAACGTTGCAAGTACAGTTCTTAATCAATAAGAATTCCGCGTATCAATTTAAAAAGGGTTGTCACAAAATTTAGAAATAAATACTGGGAGTAAAAATCTCAGGTCGTCTCTCAACGAGTTGCTAAGAGAGTGCTATTTATTGATAAGGGGGTTTTTGATAAATTTGAAGTTGGAGAATAGAATTAAATCAAAGAAAATGAACGAGAGATTTAATTAATTATGATAAAAAGCCTTGACTGGGAGAAGATTAATCGAAAGTTCTATCCTTGTTAAACTTTCTCAGGATTAATTAATAATGCATTGTTGTTTTTACTTAGTTAACCTTTACCAAATAAAGGAAAGTCAAGTAATTGGGCCAACTTCTATTCACAAGTCCTAATCCTCTCCCTTGGAAAGGATTAACATTAGTAACTAGAGAGCTAGCTAACAACTTCCAATTACCAATTAATACTTGAGTATTCAAACTCAAAGGTCTCCTATTAATCAACTCCTAAGTCAAGTTGGGAGTCTACTCCCTTGACATGGATGCTGATTTCACATACATATTCAAGGGGTAGAAAAAAGACATAATAACTGAATTAATTGAAAGCAAGTAGACAAACAATGAGATTAAATGGAAAAGGTGTTCTTTGCATTAATAGATTCAAAATCAGAAATATCCATAAGTAACTCTGAATAACATGAATGGTAAATAAAAGAAGAAAAGGAATAAAAGAACAAACTATAATGCTAAAACTTCACGGAGGTAATAACTCTTCGCAATTATCCAATCCAAAATGTAGTACTAGAAAAAAGGTGTGACTATGAAGAACCCTAGAGGAAGTGGTAGAATTCTCTCTAAGATTCCAAACTAAAACTAAAAAACTAAGAATGTGTGTATGTCCCACGAGTCCCTGCTGTCCCCTGGCTCTAATCTGTGTTTTTGGGCCGAAATCTAGGTCAAAACTCAGCCCAAAATCGCCCCCAACATTTTCTGTATTTTCTACACGTGGTGCATGTCACGCGTACGCGTCAATCACGCGTACGCGTTGATGGTCTTCTACGCGAGTCACACCTACGCGTTAGGTATGCGCACGCGTCGCTGTGCAAATCTCCAAATCGCTCCTCGCTGGTTATCTCCTTTAATTCTTGTGCTCCTTCCATTTGTGCAAGCTTCCTCTCTATCCTCTAAGCCATTCCTCCCCTATATAGCCTGAAAACACTTAACGCACAGATCACGGCATCGAATGGTATAAAGGAGAAATTAAAAATTAATAATTTAGGGGCTTAGGAAGCAAGTTTTTAATCACAGCATAGAATTAGGAAGGCAATTGTAAAACATGCAATTCACATGAATAAGTGTAGGAAGAATGTGATAAAAACCACTCAATTCGATATAAGATAAACCATAAAATAGTGGTTTATCACGTACGCACAAGCACCTGTGCATACGCACAGGTCAACATTCAGCCAAGTGTTTATGCGTCTGCACAGGCCCCTACACGTGACTGCATTAATGAAACATGTGCTGCACAAATTTGGAGGTCTTTTAGCCCATTTTGGAAGTCTTGAAGGCTGAAATGAAAGGCTATATAAAGGGAATATCAACACATTTTGAAGGCATTAGGCTTTAGCACATTTTAGTAGCTTTTACAAGTTTTTCATAGTATTAGGAGTAGGAGTAGGACTAGAGTAGAATTGCTCTCCTAGGGTTTATGTAGTTTTCATGTAGCATTTTATAGCAAGCCTTTATCTTGGATGTTGATCAACTCTTTTGTAAGTACTCTTTAATTTCTCTTTAATTACATTGTCTTTATTTTCATTTCTTCTTGGTTCAAGTGCTTTGTTCATATTTCCAATTTTGTGTTACTTGGAGTTTTGATTGATCAATTTAATGTTTCATACTTTCTTTATGTTTGATTGCTTGTTTATGTTTGGTTTTGTTGATAGTTGGTTATAGTTTTCCATTTTACTTTGCAAATTCCCATGTTTTACTTTTATGCACACAAGGTGTTTGTGAAAATACCAACCTTAGAATTTGAGTAGATTTTTCCACCTTGGCTTGTGGTTTGAGTTCCTAGGATACTAGAGTCGTAATGTACAACATTTAGTGGTAATTCTTGGGTAGTTAGTTGACTCTTGTTTCCATTGACGCTAGCTTTTTATCTACTAGTTTGGTAAGTTAGCTAGGACTTATGGATTAAGGTCAATTATGCTTGCTTGACTTACTCCTCGATGGTTAGGGTTGACTAGGCGAAACTGACTCATGATAATTACCATAGTTGTGGTTATGGCAATGATAGGATTCCTTGGATCCTCATTCCCATGTCAAGGCTCTTTTATTGCATTTATAGCATTTTCACTAGTTTTGACCTTGTTTTCTTTTTACTTGCTTTAATATCAATTTTGATCATTGCTTAGTTCTTTTATTGCTTAGTTCTTTTAATCTTTCATTTCTCGCTTGAAAACCCCCTTTTGCCTCCACAACTAAGGAAGTAGCACTTCAATTGCATCCTAGGGAAGAATGACCCAAGGTTTAATTACTCTCGGTTATTTTGAATTTGTAAAGATTTGATTAAGAGAATTCATTGTTGGTTTAGACTATACTACCAACGAATTGATTCTTGCTTTTGATCGATTCTAAACTATACAATAGTACTCTTATTAGAGACGCCCCAATCCAACCACTTGGGTACATCTCACTGCACACAACATTTGGAAAAGGAACACGGCCAAGAACACTGAGCATAGACTACATCATAGTCGACGTAAGCTCCGCATACAACGCCCTCATAGGTCGGGCAACGTTAAATCAACTTGTCGCGGTGGTCTCCACTCCACACCTATGCATGAAGTTCTCAACTACAGAAGGGATCGCTATGATGATCGGACTTTTGTGTGGTCTAGAATTTTACAATAAAATCTCATTGCAAGTATAGATTCTAAACCAACAAAGAATCCTTTCATACAAAAATTTGGTTGTCACAAGTAACAAACTCCTAAAAATAATAACCAAAGTATTCAAACCTCGGGTCGTCTCTCAAGAAAATGCACGGAAGTGTACTTATAATTGGTTATGGGAAAGTATATTTTTGGGGTTTTGAATGAGAAACAAGGAAAGTAAACTACAATGGAAATTAAATGACAAAAACGGTCTTGGCAAGGGTTGGTGGTCATGGATCTATGTCCTTATCACTAACCACAACATTATAATTGCAAGGATCAATCCCACTAAGTCATCCTCTAACAAGTAAAGGAAAGTCAAGTGAGCTATATCAATCCAAGTCCATAAGTCCTAGCTATTCAGTAATTGAAGTAATGGAAGCTAGAGTAAATGGCTATCAATTATCAATCACTTGGATATTAGTAACTCAAGAATTCCTAAGTCACCTTCCCAAGCCAAGACCATAAAATTCTACTCTAACATCCTTCCAAGCATTTTGTCAAACACTTGGTAGGCACTAAATAAAAGCATGGAAAACTAACAAGAAGAATGAACCTAAACAACCAGTTGCAAGCATCAATGACTAACAATTAAAGAGGGTAACAATAACAATGGAAAACATAAATTGCATTAATATAGAAATTGAATAATGTAACATCAAAAGTTCACAAACTAAATAGGGAAATAAATAAATCAACAAGAAAAGGTAAGCTAAGATGCTAGAGTGATAGAATGTAGAATAGAAACTAAGATAAAGCATGATAGAAATCTGAATTGGGGAAGAACTAAACCTAAAAACCTAAAACCTAGAGAGAGGAGAGAGCCTCTCTCTCTAGAAACTACATCTAAAACCTAAGATTATGTGAATGATTGTATGAATGAATGATTGATTCTGCTCCACTCCCAGCCTATAATTTGTGTTTCGGGCTTGAAACTAGGCCAAACTACATCTTATCTGTCACACGTACGTGTTGCTTATCTGTCGCACTATCCACGCGTTCGCATACTTTGCACGTTCGCGTTGCCTAACAGCAAGGCAACTATGACAAATTGTATATCATTTTGAAGTCTCAGATGTTAGCTTTCCAATGCAATTGAAATCGCTTCATTTGGACCTCTGTAGCTCAAGTTATGATCGATTGAATACGAAGAGGTCAGGATTGACAGCTTAGCAATTTCTTCTATTTCTTGTATTCCTTCCACTTTTGCATGCTTCCTTTCCATCCTCTAAGCCATTCTTGCCCTAGAAAACCTGGAATCACTTAACACACATATCAGGACATCGAATGGTAATAAGAGAGGATTAAAATTAGCAAATTTAAGACCAAAGAAGTATGTTTTCAATCATAGCACAAAATTAGGAAGGAAAATGTAAAACATGCGATTTCTATGAATAAGTGTGAGAATAATGGGTAAAATCCACTCATTAAGCACAAGATGTACCACGAAGTGGTGCATCAAATCTCCCTATACTTAAACATTAGCATGTCCTCATACTAAGCTCAAGAGAAGCTATAAGAGTGAAGGCAAAATGGTAGGATTTATGAAATGCAGCCTATTTGTATGAATGCAGCTAAATGCAAAATGCTGTTACCTACTTGGTTAAAAGTAAATAAACCTTTCAAGAATAAATATGAACTGGATTAAAAGTAAATAAAAATGAAGTACAAATAGACTTGCAAGAAGAAGATAGCTCATGAAAGCCAGGAACAAAGAATTGAGTACCGAACCCTCACTGGAAGTGTATACACTCTAATCACTCTAGTGTTTGAGGGTCGAATATCTCGATTATCTACTAATCTTGCTTTCTAAGGCTTCCTTTTCTTCTAACAATCAACAAAAATTTAATGCACAAATACACAAATCAAGAGGTCTTTTAAGGGTTGTAATGGGGTCAAGGTCAAGGTAGGATTGTATTTGGTCAAGTGGACTAAAATCTGAATCCTTAATTAACCTAAACTTCTCACCTAACTTAGGACAATCTATGTAATCATAATATAAAGCCTAACTACCCATTAACCATGTTTTGCACATATTCATGCATCCCAAATTGAGTAGAACTCTTTATGCATTGCTACCAACATTTACTTTGGGGTATTTTTGTCCCCTTTTTATTTATTTGCTCTTTTCCTTTTCTTTTTCTCTTTTTTTCTTTTTTTTTGTATTTTTTTTCTTTTGTTTTTCTCAATGCATATGATTAAGGTATTGAAAGCATAAACACGTGCTTAACATTATTGTTCATATTTTCTCAAGAATACACAACACCCAATTTTTCAAAGCAAATGTTTTCAAACCCAACTTCCCCACACTTAAATCATGAGCACTCTCACTAGTCTAAGCTAACCAAGGATTCAAATTAAGGACATTATTATTTTTCGCTTAGAGTTAGTGATGAGCTAAAGTAAAGAATAAATGGGATAAGTAGGCTCAACATTGGTTTACAAAGGATAATGAAAAGGTTAAGGCCATATGGGTATGTAAGCTCAGTGAAACAAGGCCTCAATCATATAAGTGCATGCATACATCAAACAATGAAAATATAGAATTAAGATCACAATTTTAGAGAGAACAACACACACCAAAAATAAAATGTTGGTTGATAAAATGCGACCAATCGAAGAGGCTCAAAATCTCACTAGTTTTGTGTGTTCGAGCTCTAAACCATGTTCCAAAATAAATTTCTTCAAACAAGTTTAACAAAAGTTTTAATTCGAGTTAGTGAAATGCTATAAAAATGTTTTGAAAAAGAAAATATTACTTCAACCAAGTAGTTGGTCAAATATGCACAAAATCAAACAAACATGCAAATGCAACAACTAATTTAACAAAGAAAACTAAACATTGGTGTTAAGACAGGAAGTAGTTATCCGCAGAAGTCAATATCGGCCTCCCCACACTTAAAGATTGCACCGTCCTTGGTGTATGCAAAGATGTGCAAGTGGGCGGGTGGCTCCAACTGAAGCATTTCTCCAAAGATTGTGCAGATGAATTTGTTCGTTGCCCCATTGAGAAGCTTTTTCTTTCCTTTCTCGGTGGCCATCTTGAAAGAAGAAAAAATGAGGGAAAAGTAACCCAGAAACAGAGATAAAAAAAACAAATAAAATATGGATGGGTTAATGCCGAATAATGAGGATCTCAACTACATGGTAGCTACAACATGCGAGTGAGAAAATAGTAGAAGCAAATGGCATATCAATAGTGCAAAAATTGTAATAATGGGGGAGAGAGTGTGGGTAATGAAAGACAATATAAGTGTATATCAATGCAAATGGAATACAAGTAGCATAAAAATGAGCATTGACTTATAATTAATAACACCCAATAATTCAAAACAAGTCATGAAGCACCAAAAGAATTCAAGAAAAGATGCAACAGTTGAATAAGAACATTTAACACCAATGGTAAAATAGGAAATTAGAAAAGGAGATAAAAAATTTGAATAAAATTAAAATGCAATGAAGGAAAGTACGCAAATGTAATATGTAAAAGAGAATGAAGAAGAATAAGGATGAGAAGGTAAATTTGGAAAATTGCAGTGAAGAACAAAACAGAAAGTAAATTCAACTCAATTGCAAGAGCTAGGAAAGAAATTCAAGAGCTCAGAGGCTCAATGAGACTAGAAAACAAGTCTGGATCTTAATTCCTTCCTTGATCCAACAGAGAACAATTTGTAGAAGAAAAGAAAATGAAAGCAGTAAAGGAAACTCAGATTCAATTCTTGGAACAATTGAGAAGAGAGGTAAAGATGATTTTCAAACTTTTGAATTAATGAAGCTCTTCAATCTCAATTCAAATTCCAAAACAAAAAGCAAAAGTAGCAGAAGAAATGAAAATGAAAACAAAAAGCTAAATCCAATTCCCAAATCTTAGAATTATGCAGAAGAAAACAAAGATAAATTGTAGATCAATGATTGAAACAGAATTCATTCAATCTCAATCCAAAATTCATCAACAGAAAGTAAGAAATGCATAAGTAAGAACAAGGAGGAGAAAATTCAGCTCTCAATCCCAATTCAAAGCTAAAATGTAAAAGTGAGCTCAAAATAAAACTCAAAATAAAAGAAGGTTCAAAAGTGAAAGTGAAAAATGTAAAAGTGAAAAAAAGTCCTCTCTAAATCAAACTAAGTCCTATTTATACACTTTCTATTTTTGATCTTCAGAATTTGGAGTGGGCTTTTCAAATTGGGTGAAGAATTGAATTTAATTTGATTTTGGACTGAAATTCACCCAGGAGTCACTCCCAGGGCAGCGTTCAGTTGAGTGTTTTAACTGAGCGCCTAAACGTTGTTTCCTTTGGGCTCCTGCCAAGCTCCCTCATGCCAAATCCATTTCTCCTTGTAGCATTGCAGCCTTCATAGTGCTCAGTTGATAAAGTTAACTCAACGCCCCATTATGAAGGAATAAGACTCCACTTTCAAGCCTTGGTGGGACCAATATTGCTTAGCAATTCATGAGGAGTGGCGCTCAGTGAAGTAAATGAACTGAGCGCCTTTTGTGCACAGAGGAAAGCCCCCAATTCGAGCCCTTGGTGAAGTTATTCAGCATCCAATTCCTTGAAGAGTGGCGCTCGGTTTGCAATCTTCACCCATCGCCTTTTGTGCCTTGAGAGAAGCTCCCTTGTTCGAGCCTTGAGGGAAGCAATTCGGCCAATTTTTGTTACACAAGGTAGCGATCAGTGAAGTAAATTAACTGAGCATCCCTTTTGCTTGCAAGGTGAGGTTCCAAGTTCGAACCTCAGCTCTCCCCTTCTGGCCACTTTTTGCTAATTTTTCCTTGCACAAGCGTTTCTCTTGGTCCCTTGGGTGCAAGGTTCGAAACTTGGTGGCTTCCTTTGCTTGACATTGCTTCTTGTTTTCTTTTGGGTTGATGCACGATAAAGGTAAGTAAGTTAACTGAGCGCTCCTCATTTTGCATGCTTCCTTGGGCGCTCAGTTAACTCTTTTAACTAAACGCTACACCTTTGTTCCCTTTTGGTGCGCCACTTATTTGCTTCCTTGGTGATGCCACGCTTTTGTTTCTTTGGTGTGCCACACTTTGTGCTTCCTTAAGCCACGGTTTTTGTTTTCCTTAGGCCACGCTTTATAGGCACGCTTTTTCTTATTTTCTTTCATTTATTCACATACAAGTAATCAAATCAACCAATCAAAGCACCACCAAATTCACAAGGTTTATAAATTATTCAAAAACCAACTAATTCTAGCTTAAACCTCATGATTTTGTGTCAAATAAAGGATGGTTGATTGATTCAATATAACCATGCAAATCCACTCCAAATCACTTACTTATAATGCAAGAAAGTGCATAAAACCTAATGAAACAAGTGAAAATTGCTTGAAAAGCTAGCATAAGATGACTTGTCATCACAACACCAAACTTAAACCTTGCTTGTCCCCAAGCAAGCACTAAACATAAGAGAAAATGAAATGAAACAGAGAAGTATTCATGTCCTTATTTAGCAGATAATTGAACTTGGTTCATGGGGTTTTATGCAGACAATGGTAGCTTATTTATTACTTGCTAACAGATAAGAAATGATACCTCAAAGGTTTTCTACAGTTGTTGCTATAATGCCTTACTTTTGCTTGATCCTTATGAGCTTTTTCTTTCTTTACTTTGCTTAGAAAGCTTATTTATTGATGAAGGCTTGGTGGCAAATGATGCAGCAGCCTTTGGCTTAGTTTTGCTCAACATTTCTTCACCACAGACACATGGCTCACATTTTCTTCCTCAGGAGCATTGATGCCCAACATCTCTTTGGATCACCAAGTGTTTTGTAGCTAGGTTGCTCTTGATAGTGGACTTTCAGTTGGCAATCCCAGATTATTTAATCCAAGTGGCAAAGTTTTGAAATACTCCTCAGAATCTACTTATCCAAGCATATCCCAGTACAAAAACACCACAGGCATATGTCTTAGGGTCCAAGTTATTGGTGTCTAGTGTTTGATGAGCGGATAATTTATACGCTTTTTGGCATTGTTTTTAGTATGTTTTTAGTATGTTTTAGTTAGTTTTTATTATATTTTTATTAGTTTTTAGTTAAAATTTACTTTTCTGGACTTTACTATGAGTTTGTGTATTTTTCTGTGATTTCAGGTATTTTCTGGTTGAAATTGAGGGACCTGAGCAAAAATCTGATTCAGAGGCTAAAAAGGACTGCAGATGCTGTTAGATTCTGACCTCCCTACACTCGAAGTGAATTTTATGGAGCTACAGAAGCCCAATTGGCGCGCTCTCAATTGCGTTGGAAAGTAGACATCCTGGGCTTTCCAGCAATGTATAATAGTCCAAACTTTGCCCGAGATTTGATTGCCCAAACAGGCGTTCCAAGTTAGCTCAAGAATTTTGGCGTTTAACGCCGGAACTGGCACAAGAATGGGAGTTAAACGCCCAAACTGGCACAAAAGCTGGCGTTTAACTCCAAGAAAAGTCTCTACACATGAAAGCTTCAATGCTCAGCCCAAGCACACACCAAGTGGGCCCGGAAGTGGATTTTTATGTCATTTACTCATCTTTGTATACCCTAAGCTACTAGTTCTCTACAAATAGGACCTTTTGCTATTGTATTTTCATCTTTGGATCACTTTAGATCTTTTAATCATCTTTGGACGTCTAGTTATTAGATTATGGGGGCTGGCCTCACGGCCATGCCTGAACCTTGTTCTTATGTATTTTCAACGGTGGAGTTTCTACACACCATAGCTTAAGGTGTGGAGCTCTGCTGTACCTCGAGTATTAATGCAATTACTATTGTTCTTCTATTCAATTCAGCTTATTCTTGTTCTAAGATATTCATTTGCACCCAAGAACATGATGAATGTGATGATTATGTGACACTCATCATCATTCTCACTTATGAACGCGTGCCTGACAACCACTTCCGTTCTACAAGCAAACAAGGCTTGAATGTTTATCTCTTGGATTCCTTAATCAGAATCTTCATGGTATAAGCTAGAATTGATGGCGGCATTCAAGAGAATCCGGAAGGTCTAAACCTTGTCTGTGGTATTCTGAGTAGGATTCAAGGATTGAATGACTGTGACGAGCTTCAAACTCGCGATTGTGGGGCGTTAGTGACAGACGCAAAAGAATCACTGGATTCTATTCCGACATGATCGAGAACCGACAGCTGAATAGCCGTGCTGTGACAGAGCGCGTTGAACATTTTCACTGAGAGGATGGAACTGTAGCCATTGACAACGGTGATGCCCAACATACAGCTTGCCATGGAAAGGAGTAAGAAGGATTGGATGAAGACAGTAGGAAAGCAGAGAGACGGAAGGGACAAAGCATCTCCATACGCTTATCTGAAATTCTCACCAATGAATTACATAAGTATCTCTATCTTTATTTTATGTTTTATTCGTTAATCCTCCATAACCATTTGAATCCGCCTAACTGAGATTTACAAGATGACCATAGCTTGCTTCATACCAACAATCTCCGTGGGATCGACCCTTACTCGCGTATGGTTTATTACTTGGACGACCCAGTGCACTTGCTGGTTAGTTGTGCGAAGTTGTGATAAAGAGTTGAGATTGCAATTGAGCGTACCATGTTGATGGCGCCATTGATGATCACAATTTCGTGCACCAGTCTTATTGTTTGTTTCTTTGCCATTTTTTGGCTTTTCTCTTTCTCTTTTTCTTTCTTATGTGGCTTCATTCTCAAGGGTCATTCATTAATAAAAGACTTTATAGCAGCAAACTCATTCATACTTCAAGGAACGTGTTATTATGCAGCTTTTGTTATTTGAGCTAACCATTAAATCAAACAAATACCACCACTGAATTTCATTCTAATTTCTACAACATTGGTAATTTACTTTCTATTTCAAACATTTCTCTTTTATTTATGCAAAAGGGAAGCAAAACACAATTCAAGCTAATGATGAATGACAAGCACAATGCAGTTCACTTCTAAGGAAACTACTCAGAGTATTAAAGTGCATAACATAAAGCAATTGGAGGCATCTCATATTGCAGGGATGCATCTTCCTTATTAAATTGAAAAACATGAAAGAAACTCCACCACCTTTTATTTATTGTGCTCCTTTCTTTTGCTTGATTCTCCCTTCTTCTTCTTGGTGTAATCTTGAGGCTCTTCAACAGGGCACCTTCTATCCCAGATAGGGTCTATCAGACCTGAGAGTCCAGCCTCCTCCAATCTCTGATGCATACTTGCTGAATGTGTCTTGGTTTTTGCTCTTTGCCGGTCCACTAACTTTTGGCATTGCTCAAATGGCTTGATCTGTGGGTTCATTGCTGGCATGCTATGAGTCAAATAATCCAACTTTGCTTGGGTGCTTTCATCATACTCTATTCTTTGATAGTGCCTATGTTCTCCAATGGTATGATGTATATTCTTCCATTGGTATAGATTTTAAGTATACTCCCCATATTTGGATTGCCGTAGGGACAATCCATTATATGACTCTCAAAAATTTGCTGCTTGTTCCTTTTGCCCCTCAAGAATCCTTGTCTGAAATTCTTGTTGTTGAATCATCATTTGTTGCTGCCAGTTCTCTTGTCGCTCCTCCATGTGGCACTGCCATCTCCATCTTTCCACTCTATCCTTAAAATATTGCTCCTGTTGCCTTAGATACTATTTTTTCTGTTGTTCCTGTGCCTTCATGAATTATTGAGACATTTCCTCAATTGTTCTCTGCATTTGACTCAAATCCAGTGCATCAGGAACTTGCTCTTCTTCCACTTGTGGTCTTCTTCTTCTACTTTGAGTTCTTCTTTCCTTTCGATTGTCATCTTCAGTAGCACCTTCCATGCTTCTCTTTGTGATTCCTCTTCCTCCTTTTACCTTTTCTGTGTCTTCATATTCAAAGAGCACCCCAGCCCTATCGCACAGCCTTAGAATAGTGCTTGGGTGTCCAAGCCTACCCGATTTGCTTGTGTCTTCAGCCATCTCTTGAATACTGTTTGCTATGAGTTGTGAGAGGTTGATTTCTCCTCTATATAAGATGCAGTATGTCAAGAGGGCTCGCTTGATTATGACCTCTTAAGTGTTTGCAGTAGGGAGTATTGATCTCCTCACTATCTCATACCATCTTCTGGCCTCAGGTGTGAGATCTAATCTTTTCAAGTGGCTTGGAGCTCCCTCTGAGTCCCTTTCCCAGTATCTGCCTTCAAGACATAACCCATGCAATAATTCATCAGGGTCATTCTCACCCTGCAATCTGTCCTCAAAGCTAAGCTCTTCATAGGTTATGGTTCTCAATTGTAGGACCCTCAAAACTGATGATGGACTAAAATCCACATCAACACCTCTGACATAAATTTTATACGGGCAGCTGTCCTTGCTCTCTTTCATAGCATTCACGTAGAATTCCCTTATCATGACTGCACTGATGTCAATGAAGGGATCACATAGAAGTTCCCACCTTCTTTCCTTAGTGATTTGCCTCATGATGGGATACTCCTCCTCCTTTAGTCTGAAACCCATCTCAGGAATGACATGTTTTGATTTTATGAGTCTATGATACCTTGCTTCATGAAACTGAGATTTAAATTTCTTTGTATCATAGGTTGGAGGTTTAGCCACCATTGGTTCCTTTCCTTTTCTTCTTCTAGAACTTGAAGAAGCCATGAATTGGGAGAGAGAAGAAAGGAAAGGTGGGCTGTGTTTGGGCTATGATTTAGCTACAGAAGGAAGTGGGTGGAAAAGAAAATGTTGCTGTTGAGTAAGGAAGGATGCTGAACGTGTTTTTAGCTAGGTGAAGAATGAAACCAAGGCTTCTAAGTGAGGGTGGCTCGTATGAGGGATGTGTATGCTAGGAAGTGTCATCACTATTTATAGGCAAGGCATCAAGTCCTTGAACAAAAACATAATTGAAGAGGGCATTTCTGTTAAGCCTATGGAGGGTGAAGATTAAGCAAAACATTGTAGAAAACTCATGAGATGAACGGCTTGTATGCATAGTTGAAGGTTGACAAGGATTCCTTCCCCATTGGATGCATGAGGTTCGGCCTCCAAAGGTGCAAAACATGTAGATTTTGTTTTCCAAAGGTGCACGCTTCTCTAAGCACATGTGACCCTCCTCCTTTGGCTTGTCACAACCGTGCCTTCCTTCCCCTTTTGTCCTCTTCTCAATCCTCTTTTTTCATATTTAATTAAATCAAAGCAATAGTGAGCCTTAAGATTTAAAAGTGGCACGGTGGTATGGTGATAAACATTTAAACAATTTAACATGTTCCTCATTCATAAATAACCAATTGTACTCCTTAGATAGTGAACCAAAATTTGGTGAACACCAAACTTGTCCCTTGCTAAGGGATTAAGGTAAAATGCAAATAATCCATCACAATTGGTGCATTCATCATAAGGAACATTTTATTTTCTACCATAAACTACCAAAATAAAACAATGTATGATCCATCTACTCATAAATTTGATCCTATGAACAAAAATGATTTTTCTGGAATTCAATGTATATGTAGATACCAAACTTAATGTTTGGCTATATTCTCCATCAAAATGAATGAGCATATAGTCTAAGAAAGCTAGAAAATCTATTTTGGAGTGCCTTCAGGCACATCAAACTTAGAAATCTAGCATATGTTTAAAGATCATGTATGCAAGTATCAAATATATTCATGAGAACTCAAATTCATGTTAGAAGGATCATTGGTTATTGGAATTACAATCAAAACAAAAAACTTAAATCATGGGTTGCCTCTCATGTAGCGCTCTTTTATTGTCACTAGCTTGACATTGGGCCTTTATTAGGGTGGTTGATGACTGTAGTGTCTCAGCTTGTCTCCCCTCACAGTGAGCTTCCTTCCAGTGCCTTGATGCTCAATCTCTGCATGCTCTAGTGAGAGTATCCTGCTGACAGTGTAGTAATCATCAGCTTGTTGGTTTGCTCCTAGCTGTTGGTAGATTAGATGTACCTCATCTCCCTTTGAGAATCCCTCAGTTGGGGTCTTTTTGTTCTTCCACCCTTTTTGAGCTTTTTTCTTGCTTTTCTTTCTCTTTTTTGGTGATCCTTCTCCTTTGACAGTGGGCTTTATTTTGGAATTTTCCTTCTCATTGGCTAACACCTCATTTTCTTCTTGCTTCCCCTCATCACTCTGCACATCCTCCTTTCGTTCTGCTTTGTTTCTTGTTTCTTACTTTGGAAGGGGATTAATGAGTGTCTTGTTGGTCTCTTCCTTCCACTACAAGTCTTCCTTGTCAACCTCTATGCAGCTTTCTTTTTCAGTAATAGATTGTGCCTCTGGAAAGACATTCAGAGTGATTCTTTCATCATGTACCCTCAGGGTGAACTCTCTTTGCTTAACATCTATTATGGCCCTTGTTGTGGCCAAGAAGGGTCTCCCCAGGATAATGGAGTCACTCCCTTCTTCCCCTAGATCTAGGATCACAAAGTCTGCAGGGAATATGAACTTATCCACCTTGACCAAAAGGTTTTTAATTACTCCTTTGGGAAACACCAATGATTTGTCCACGAGCTCTAGTGACATCTGTGTGGGCTTTACCTCCTCTATGCATAGTTTTCTCATCATGGAATAGGGAATTAGATTAATGCTGGCCCCTAAGTCACACAGTGCTTTTTTATGGTCATATTGCCAATGGTGCAAGGTAAGAAGAAGCTCCCAAGATCTTTGAGTTTTGGTGGGAGACCTCTTTGAATTACAGCACTGCACTCTTGTGTGAGCATAATGGTCTCCTTCTCATGACAGCTTCTCTTCTTACTGATAATTTTCAATTTCTTGAAAACTTCAAGGAATATGGGGAAGTATTGATCCTTGGTTTTCTTGTTGAACCTTTGAGGGTATGGCAAGGGAGGTGTGAAAGTTTTCTCCACTTGCTTATGTCCTTGAGATGATTCTTCCATTATTTGCTTCCCTTTCCTTGAGATTTGTGGCTGTTTCTCTCCCTCTTCAGGCTTCTCTTGACCATCCTTGTTGAGTGTAGCATCATTCTTGCTGCTAGCTTCATCATTCTCAGTTGGCTTCTTGTCATTCATCAAGGTTTTTCCACTCCTTAGCCGTATAGCTTTACATTCTTCTTTAGGGTTTGGAATGGTGTCACTTGGGAGTGAGCTTGTTGGCCTTTCAATCATAGCTTGCTTGGAAAGCTGCCTAATCTACCTTTCTATATTTCTTATGGAAGCTTCATTGTTCTTGTTTGTAAGTTCTTGCTGTTTCATCATTTTTTCCTTTAATATCTCCAAGTTGGAGATTCTCTGAGAGTCTTGTGGGATTTGTGGTTGGTTGTGAACTGTTGAGGGTGGATGATAGTTGTTTTGGTTGATGGTTTGGTTATTGGATGGATAATGGTTGGAATTAGGATAATTATTTTGGGGTTTTCTATATGGATTTTGGTTATTGTTCTGCTGGTTATTTCTTGAGTTGTTTTGGTTTGAATGTCTTTGCCATGGCTGCTGATTTTGATTGTGGTTATCTCCCCATCTAAGGTTGGGGTGGTTCTTCTAGGATGGATTGTAAGTGTCACCATAAACTTCACTTGATACTGAACTTTGGTTGTGCACATAGTTTACTTGTTCCTGCTGCTGATCTTCTAGGTTTTCTTTATTCTGGCCCCATGTGGTTGATGGTTGGCTGGTATTCACTACTGCAACTTGGAGGATATCAATCCTCTTAGCCATTTGCTCAAACTGTTGTTGAATTTGGTGCTGCATCATCTTATTTTGAGCTAGTATTGAGTCCACTCCTTCCAACTCTAGCACTCATTTGCTTTGTGATGGTTGGCGTTGTCTCTGATGAGCAAAGAAATATTGATTGTTTATCACCATATCAATGAGGTTTTGGGCCTCCTCTGCAGTCTTCATCAATTGTAGGGAGCCTTCTGCTGAGTGATCTAGTGCTTCTTGAGCCTTCAAAGTTAAGCCTTCATAAAAATTCTGAAGTATGTCCCATTTATTGAACATTTCAGGGGGACACTTTCTGATCAGGGTCTTGTATCTCTCCCAAGCCTCATAGAATGACTCTCCATCCATCTGAGTGAATGTTTGGACCCCCGTTTTGAGTCTAATGATCCTTTGGGGAGGATAGAACTTGGCTAAGAACTTATTCACTAGATCTTCCCAATTGTTGATGCCATCTCTTAGAAATGACTCCAACCATTGAGTAGCTTTGTCTCTGAGGGAAAATGGAAATAGCAACAGCTTATAAATGTCAGGATGCACACCATTAGTTTTGACAGTATCACAAATCCTCAGAAAAGTGGATAAATGTTGTTTTGGATCTTCAAGTGACCCTCTCCATAGGAACAATTATTTTATACCAAAGTGATGAGATGTGGCTTCAATTCAAAGTTATTTGCATTTACATTTGGGGTAAGGATGCTACTCCCACAATGCCTAGGATTAGAAAAATGTATATGAAGCCAAGACTCTCTGATGCGGTATTTTATAACCCACAAACTAACTGGCAAGTGCACCGGGTTGTACCAAGAAATACCTTACGTGAGTAAAGGTCGATCCCACGAAGATTGATGGATTAAGCAACAATAGTATTTGATAGAATTAGTTAGACAAATAGAAAATAGTGTTGGAAGTTCAAAGAGCATTAAACAGTAAATTAAGAATTTCAGAAAGCAAGCAGCAATGAGTTGGGAATAAAATATGGAGAAGATAGTTAAGGTTTCAGAGTTATCTATTTTTCTGGATTGATTTTTCTTTCTAACTACTTTAATCATGCAAGATTTAATTTCATGGCAAACTATATGTGACTAGACCCTAATTCTTTAGACCTTCCTAGTCTCCTCTAAAATTCATTAACTGCCAATTCCTTGGTCAATTAATTCCAATTAGAAGGTAATGATGAAATTTCAGTTTATATGCCACTGATGCCAGGGCATCTAGGCCAGTTTCACTGACCTTTTCTTTACTGTTTTAGAGTAGTTTCATGCATTTTCTTAGTGAATAAGGCAAGTTTTGGATTAAATTACACTTACACCTTGATTCAAGCAACTATTGTGAACTTTGTATGATTTCATGAGAATTTTGCTAGAATTGCATGATAAATTGATGATGCATAATCTCATGACTTTGGCTAGAGCTTTGATGCACTTAATTGCTTGATTTCAAGGCAAAGGAAGCAAGGAAGAACCACGTTAGTATTCACGTTAACCTAGTTAACGTGAACACTAACGTGGAATGGTAAAAAGCTTGCAACGTTAATTAGAAAAGTGATCACCAATAATGCCTGCGAAGCCATCCATAGCTCATGTTACTTGCCACGTTAACAAAGTTAACGTGGTAGTTAACGTAGAAGAAAAAGAGAACTCCAACGTTAAGAGAAAACGTGAACACCAATAACGTTTTTCTCCAACGTTAGTGGTAAAAGTGAACACCACTAACGTTGAGAAACTTGACAATGATCCACGTTAAGAGTCACATTAACTTAGTTAACGTGAACTCTAACGTGGAAGAGGAAAACAAAAGCTAACGTTAGTGACACTCACTTTTGTCACTAACGTTGGGCTAATTAGCATTGCCTACGTTAACTTTCACGTTAATGGTCTTAACGTGAAAGTTAACGTGGAGTTGAGATCAAAGAGCCAACGTTAGTGACACTCACTTTTGTCACTAACATTGGAAGATGGCATCACTACTACATTAAGAGACACGTTAACTTAGTTAACGTGAGTTCTAACGTAGAAAATTTGGGCATTTGGAGCGTTAGTGACAAAGGTGAGTGTCACTAACACTCTCGAAGGTGAGACACACCCACGTTAAGAGTCACGTTAGCTACACTAACGTGAACTCTAATGTAGGAACAAAAGGCACCAAGCAACGTTAATGGGAAAAGTGATTCCCAATAACGTTCGCGAAGGGGTATAAGCCAACGTTATTGGGAAAAGTGAGTCCCAATAACGTTGGCCAAAAATTGAGAAGGCAACGTTAGTGGTCACGTTAAGACCACTAACGTTGGAGTTAACGTGGGTACATAAGGGTGGAACGTTAGTGGAAAAAGTGAATGCCACTAACGTTCTTGAACCTACAATGGCACTCAACGTTAATCTCACTAAATACCCAAGCCTAATTCATGTTTCTCTGCAAGCTGGGCCCACTAAAGATGAGAACTGCTTCAACTCAAGATTCAGAGCCCACATCCAAGACTTGAAGAACTCACTAGAAGATCAGGAGGAGTAGTATATATAGGAGTAGTTTTGAACTATAGAGAAGCTTGGCACTTTTGGGAACTACTCTCTGTATATTTACTTTTCTGCCCTTTTTTGCATGGATTCTTCTTTTCTGCCATTTTACATTTCTAGAGCTATGAACAACTAAACCCCTTCCATTGGGTTAGGGAGCTCTGTTGTAATATGATGGATCAATTATAGTTTTTATTCTTCTTCTTCTTTCTTTTCTCTTGATCTTACTAGAAAGCTTTCGATCTTAATTCAATTGGTTAGTTGTCTTGGAAAAGAAACTCTCCATAATTGGATCTCCTTTGAGCCTTGGAAAAGGGATGAGGAGATCATGCTAGAAATGCTTTCTCATGTTGGACCAAATTGGGGTTTGGGCGGATATAGTGACATGTAATCCTCCCAATACTTTGATTTGGAAATACATGTGGTATAATCAGTGACCACACTTCATCTCTTCCCATGAGCAATTAAATCAAGGAATTGGGCAATTGTTCAAGCTTAGAGAGATTGGATTGCCAAGGAATTGGGATCCAATCACTTAAGATTGCCAAGGAGATCAATGAATGCATTGACTGAGGAAGAGATGAGATTGAACTTGATCCGGAGAATGCAACATCTCCTGAACCCAATGATTACCCTATTTCTGATCTTACCCATTCTCTTTATTTTTTGTCATTTATTTTCATGCTCATTACCCCAAATCCCCATTTAAGATTCTGCACTTTAATTTCTGTTATTTACTTTCCAGTCATTAAAATTTTTGCAAGTTCTCAATCTAAATTTTGTTTAGCTCAACTAGCATATTCTTCTAACTAAATTTGCTTGACCAATCAATCCTTATGGGATTCGACCTCACTATATTGTGAGTTTTACTTGATGACAATTCGGTATACTTGCCGAAGGGAAATTTGTTGAGAGACAAGTTTTCATGCATCAAGTTTATGGCGCCGTTGCCGGGGATTGATTTTGAATCAACAATGATTAAGTTTGAAGATCACTAGATTGAGCATTTTTTTTCTGTTTTGTTATTTGTTTATTTGATTCAATCAATTCCCTTTAGTTCTTTTTTTTAATTTCTTCCTCATCCCCTGCACCCTCTTTGTTTTTCGTTCTTTCTTTCTTTGTTGATTACAATTCTGCTCACTAACCCACTAACTGTTTGATAATTTGCATCACTCACACTAACAATTACTCTAACAAGAATAGTCTTCATTTTATCTCCTGTTGTGCAATCTGTCTGTTGTATGACAGGGAGAAGAGAAGGAGTTTCAACATCCTTCGATTCAGAACCTGAAAGGACCCTTTGGAGATTAAGAAGGGAAACAAGAGGGAAAAGAATTATTGGTGCTGAAGAAGAAGAGGAAGTGTACTTTGAACCTAATATGGAAGAGAATTTAGAGAACAATCATGAAGAAGAAGCTCACAACCATGCTAGAGAAGGCCATGCAAACCGTGCTGGGCAAGAAAGGAGAGTTCTAGGCTCCTATATCAATCCTAATACAGGAAACTGTGGAAGTAGCATTTAGAAGCCCACCATACATGCCAACAATTTTGAACTAAAACCCCAGCTCATCACTCATGTTCAGAACAATTGTTCATTTAGAGGAAGTGCTCAAGAAGACCCCAATCAACATCTAACCACCTTCCTGAGAATTTGTGATACTGTGAAGTCTAATGGAGTCCATTCGTATGTCTATAGGCTGCTCTTGTTCCCTTTTTCACTCAGGGACAAGGCATCCAAATGGCTTGAATCCTTCCCAAAGGAGAGCTTAACAAATTGGTAAGATGTGGTGAACAAATTTTTGGCAAGATTTTACCCTCCTCAAAGGATCAACAGGCTGAGAGCTGAGGTGCAAACTTTCAGGCAACAAGATGGTGAGACTCTCTATGAAGCATGGGAGAGGTTCAAAGACTTAACAAGAGGATGCCCACCAGATATGTTCAATGAATGGGTTCAACTTCACATCTTCTATGAAGGTCTTTCCTATGAGTCAAAGAAGGCTGTGGATCATTCATCAGGAGGCTCTCTAAACAAGAAGAAAACCATTGAGGAAGCCGTAGATGTCATTGAAACAGTTGCTGAGAATGACTACTTCTATGCCTCCAAACGAAGTAACACCAGAGGAGTAATGGAGCTGAACCACATGGATGCATTGTTAGCTCAAAATAAGATGATCACCAAGCAGCTAGCAGATCTTACCAAGAAGGTGGAGGAAAACCAAGTTGCAGCAGCCATCACTTCATCGTCAGCTCAAGAAGGAGCGAACATAGGAGAAGAAGGTGACTGGGAGCAAGCCAACTATGTTGGAAACTCACCTAGACAAGTTCATGATCCATACTCCAAAAGAAATCACCCCAACTTTGGGTGGGGAAACCAACAAGACCAAGGGCAAGATCAGAGACGCCACAACCTCAATTCCAACAACAATGTAACTCATCAACACACCTCACAGAGATCCTACCAACATCCATCCAACCACCCTTCTCAACCACCTAATCTCAACCCATCATCAATAACTGAGGATAGGCTCTCCAAGCTTGAGGTTTAACTTTCTAACCAAGGAATTGAAGTGGACAGGGCTAAAGTAGAACTTATTGAAAAGCTCCCTCCACCCAGTGATGTCAAGGCAATTAGAAGCTTTTTAGGGCATGCTGGCTTTTACAGAAGATTTATTAAAGATTTTTCAAAAATAGCTAAGCCCTTGAGTAAGCTCCTTGTATCAGATACACCATTCATCTTTGATGAAACCTGCATGTTGGCATTCGAGCATTTGAAAGAAAGATTGTCCTCTGCCCCTATCATCTCCCCACCTGATTGGAACTTACCCTTTGAATTGATGTGTGATGCATCTGACTTTGCAGTAGGGGCAATGTTAGGGCAGAGGAAAAATAACTTAGTCCATGTAATATACTATGCTAGCAAGGTCCTCAATGATGCTCAAAGAAATTATACCACTACTGAAAAGGAATTGCTAGCCATAGTTTTTGCATTTGACAAGTTTAGATCATACCTCATTGGTGCTAAAGTAATTGTTTTTACAGATCACACAGCACTTAAATATTTATTTGCCAAGCAAGAATCAAAACCAAGACTAATAAGATGGATCTTATTATTGCAGGAGTTTGATATTGAAATCAGAGACAAGAAGGGAGTGGAGAACAAGGTGGCAGATCACCTATCCAGGATTCCTCATGAGGAAGGGGAAACACATGATATGAGTGTGAACGAGCTCTTCCCTGATGAGCAGTTAATGACAGTGCACAAAGCCCCATGGTTTGCAAACATCGCCAACTTCAAGGCAACTAGGGCTCTACCCCCAGGGATCAATAAACATCAAAAGAGGAAGCTCATGAATGATGCAAAATACTTTGTCTGGGACGAGCCTTATCTCTTCAAGAAGTGTTCAGATGGAATCCTTAGAAGATGTGTCTCAGAAGAGGAAGGACGAGAAGTACTATGGAATTGCCACGGCTCATGCTACAGAGGCCACTTTGGAGGGGATAGGACTGCAGTAAAGGTGTTACAAAGTGGATTCTTTTGGCCCACTCTTTTCAAGGATGCCAAAGAACTAGTAAGGAGCTGCAATGAATGCCAAAGATCTGGGAACTTGCCCAAAAGAAATGCCATGCCACAGAATTTCATTTTGGAACTGGAAGTATTTGATGTGTGGGGAATAGATTTCATGGGACCATTCCCAACCTCATATGTAAACAAGTACATCTTGGTAGCAGTGGATTATGTGTCCAAATGGGTAGAGGCCATTGCAACCCCAACAAATGACAACAAAGTGGTCATGAACTTCCTCAGGAAGAATATCTTCAGCCGGTTCGGAGTCCCAAGAGCCCTCATCAGTGATGGAGGGAGCCATTTTTGTAACAAACCACTAGAGGCTTTTCTCCTACGATATGGGGTGAAACACAAGGTAGCCACACCTTACCATCCCCAAACAAGTGGACAAACGGAGATATCCAACAGAGAGCTAAAGAGGATTCTGGAAAAGACTCTGGGTGCATCAAGAAAGGATTGGGCGAAGAAGCTGGATGATGCTCTCTGGGCATACAGGACAGTGTTCAAAACACCACTGAGAATGTCCCCATATCAACTGGTTTATGGGAAAGCTTGCCATCTACCACTAGAGTTGAAACACAAAGCCCTCTGGGCCATTAAGATACTAAACTTTGACAGCATTGCTGCCGGTGCAGAGAGGATCTTGCAGCTGCAAGAGATGGAGGAATTCAGGTCACAAGCCTATGAAAATACTAAGATATATAAAGAGAAGGCAAAGAGGAGACATGACCTGCATCTTGCACCCAGGGATTTCGAAAAGGGGCAGCAAGTACTCCTCTACAATTCTAAATTGAGACTGTTCCCAGGAAAACTCAAATCGAGGTGGTCAGGGCCTTTCATTGTCACAAAAGTCTCACCATATGGACACATCGAAATCATGGATGAAAGGTCAGAGAGGACTTTTACAGTGAACGGACAAAGACTCAAGGATTATCTGGGCAACATGGGGGAAAACCCCAGAGTAAACTATCATCTCAAGTAAATGGAGTTTTCCTCAATTCTGGATTCCCAAGGAAGTTCAGCATCGCCTAGATCTTCAACCAACTCTTCTTCTTGAACAAAGACAGCTTCTTCTAATTGTTCTAGTACGAATTCATTCTCTGCCTTGTCCACTGGAGTCTCTAGTAATTTTTTCATGCTACACTCTTCATCGGGTTGTCCACATGGAGTTGTGGTTGATCCTTGTATATTTTAGCGCTTAGTGGCCCATTGGATTAGTGCTTGCTCCAGTTGTTGAATGGTTGTTTGAAATTTAATTACTGTTTCTCTTAGGCGATCCTCTGCTTCGCAGTTTGCTGGACTTAGACATGATACATAGGGAAGTGGTGATGACTGGGAACGATTGGATTGGTATTGGGGTAAGGAAGGATCATATGATGGCGAATGGTGAAGAGAAGCTTGTGAGTGTGGTGGTTCGAGGTTATGTTGAAGGGATGGTTCATATGAACGGGGTGGGGCTTGTTGGTAGTTACAAGGTTGTCCACCATGTCTTTCAGCTGGGTATGCGCGGTAGAATGGTCTTTGTCCAGGATATCTCGGAGGGTGTTACTGCCAAAAGGGTTGATTAGATCCTCTTGGTTCCATCCATCCTTAATTGGTCTGACCTTGATGCACATTCCTGCTGTAACTTCTATTTCCTTTAACAATATTAGAACCAAACTCAAAGCGAGAGGGGTGAGAGTTCATAGTAGCAAATAAAAATAAAAAGGAAAAACGAAAATAAATAAACAAGCAAAAGAAAAATATTTACAATAACCAATAATAAGGCACACGTTAGCAGTTCCCCGGCAATGGCGCCATTTTGACGTTGAGATTTCTGCCAGTAAAGAATGTCATAAAAATAGTCGCGTTGTAGATATAGTCTCTAAACCGACAAAAATCCCTTCGTACAAACGTTTTGGTTGTCACAAGTAACAAACCCCTTTAAAATTGATAACCGAGTATTTAAATCTCGGGTCGTCTTCTCAAGGAATTGCAGGGAAGTATGTTCTTATTATTGGCTATGAAAAAGGTAAAATTGGGGTTTTGGAAGTAAGGTGCGAATATATTATATGACAAGTAAAATAAAATAATAATAGCTGTAAAATAAACCTTTGGCAAGGTATAAGAACTGGAGGTCCTATCCCAGTTATCCTTATCAATTGTGATGAGAATTAGATTCTTCTCCCACTTTGTTAACCTCTAACTATGAAGGTAAGTTAAGTGGATGAATTAATTCCAATTCTCAACTAACAATGAGTTTGATAACTCAAGAGTCACCAATTATTTAGCCAAGGCCAAAGGGAAAAAACTAAATCTACTAGAATAACAATATCCTCAGATTGGGAATAATAAAAAGGAACAATCATAAACTGAAATGCTTCAAATATCATTAAATAAAATATTCAAATCTTAACATGGAAAAGTTCATAAATTAAATTGGGATAAATAAAAATAAAGAACCTGGGATTGTGAGTCACTCCTAAGAATAGGAGAAGTCCTAAATCCTAATCCTAAAAACACTACCTAAATCCTAAAGAGAGAGAGAGATCTCCCTCTCAACTAAACTTAAATCATTGAAAACTAAAATTATGCGAGCTCTTTTTGAATGGATGCATTCCCTCACTTCATAACCCCTGGTCTATGCTTTCTGGACTTGGATTTGGGCCAAAAAAGGCTTTAAAACTCGCTGGGACGTGTTCTGTAATTTTCTGGTGCGTGGCCTCTGTCACGCGTCCGCGTGGGTCACGCGGTCGCGTCGTTCGGAGCTTTCCCTTGCCACGCGGTCGCGTCAGTCATGCGACCGCGTCATGTGCGTTCTGCTTAAGGCACACGGTCGCGTCAGTCATGCGGCCGCGTTGCTGAATCTTCGCTTCTGGCACGCAATCGCGTCGTCCATGCGATCGCGTGAACACCAGTTTCCTTAAAGCTCCGTCTTGCTTTCTCCTTTCCTTTTAGTATGTTTCCTTTTTCATCCTTTAAGTCATTCTGCCTTAGAAAATCTGAAACTACTCAACACACTAATCACGGCATCGAATGGAAATAAAGGTAATTAAAATAATTAATTTTTAAAGTTTAGGAAACATGTTTTTCACAATATGATATAATAAGGAAGGGAAAGTAAAACCATGCAATTAATGTGAATAAGTAGGTGAGGGATTGTATAAATCACTCAAATTAAGCACAAAAGAACTCATGAAATATGGGTTTATCAACCTCCCCACACTTAAACACTAGCATGTCCTCATGCTAAATCCAAGGTAAATAATTAAGGTTAAAGTGATGGAATGCAATGCAACCTAAATTAAATGCAGCTACCTATATGAATGATGCATCAGGCAACTCTAATTTATTCACTCATATATAAAGCTTACATGTAGCTAAGTTAATTCACATTCTCAAGGAGTTATGTATATATATATATATAGGCAACCCTTAAATAATAAAGCATTTTAGCAAATGAGATGGGAAAGAAAACATTGTACAAACTTGCAAAACAATTAGTAAATTTTAAGCACAGATATATGTTAATGAGTTATTGAACCCTCACTGGATTTTGTGTTTACTCTCTAGTCACTCAGTGTTTATTGGGTTTATTCACTCTATTTTTCTTTTTATTCTTACTTTCTTATAGCTTTGTTTTTCATCTAACCAATCAACAATTATAAAATATAGTCATACCAAAAAGTCATGAGGTCTTAATTGAGGTTGTAATGGGTTCAAGGTAAAGGTAAGGATTTATGTATAGGGTCAAGTGAGCTAATAAGTGAATCCTTAATTAGACTAAGATCTCACCTAACATACATTTTTAGTAAGACAAAAATTTCTTTACCTATTTTCCCATATTTCCCACTTATTGTTACATGCTCATGTTTCACTTTTTATTTTTTTATCCCATGTGCATTGTTTTCATTGGGGAATTTCTTTTTGTATCACCTTTTATTTAGATGCTGAAATTTTTTTTTAATGCACTTGGTAATTGAATCACTTTGATTTTCTCATGAGCATGCTTCCCAAATTTATTTTTATTTCTTTTTAACTTTCCTAACCCTTTGTTTCTATCACTCATGTTCCTAAAAGGTTTCCCATATTTAACTCTATTCATGATTTTCTATCTTAAGCTAACCAAGGATTCACTTGGGGTTTTGTTTTGTTTTTCTGCTTAAGGCTAGTAATTTGGCTAAATAGAATAAAGGGGTTTTAAAAGGCTCAAGGGGGCTAACAAGGGTGATGTAAAAGGTAGGCTAATTTGGGGTAAGTGAGCTAAAATCAAATGATGGCCTCAATCATTCTCTTGGTATGTATCTATTCTATATTCTATAATTGGACATATAAATTAAAGCAAAGTAAAGAACATCAGAATAAAAAAAAATGTGACACACAGAAATGAAATTATGGTTTGAATGCAACCATACAATTTAAGCTCAAGACTCACAGGCTGTGTGTTCTCTAACTCAAGCATCATATATCATTTATATATTGTATGCAGGTTTAGTTAAAAATTCCCATTATTCTCATAAAAAAAATTACTTAGGGTAGCTTTTAAAGTTTTAATGTTCCTCCTTGATGAAATGTTGTCAGCTTAACTACATCTGGTAATGCTATGTACAAGGTTTATGGATTTAAATCTGATATGTTCAATTTTCTAGCTTACTTCCTTTTTATATTTTTTTATTTAAACTATACTATCTTATGCTAAAAAGGGTAAACTATACTAATTAATCCACTAATAAATCAGAATTGCAAACTAAACTAAATAACTAAAATAAAATAAATGGCTAAAATATGAACTAAAGATGCAAAATGCAGAAAATAGAGTAAAAATACATAAAAACAATGTATAAGTACTCAGAAAATAACAGTAAAAAGAAAAATACAGAAAAATATCCAAAATAAAAAGAAAAAGTATGTAATGGTTCACCAAAATAAATGCTAGAGATGGTGACCTTCCCACACTTAAAAGGAAGCATCGTCCCCGATGCTCAATCAAGCCGGGTGTGAAGGGGTGTCATCACTGGTAGGGATGGCAGCTGGAGTCTTAGTGGTGGTGGGCTGGGAGTCTGGCTGCTGTAGAGGTGGGGCTGACTGTATCGGGATCTCTGGATCTGCAGCCTCTATTTGGGGCATAACCTCCTGATGCGGGGCAGCCTGCTCTCTGGCTGCCTGCTGATGGGTCCCCTCCTGGAAATGAGTCACCTCCTCGTGCTCATCCTCCTCCTCCTCTGATGGCTCTGATGGAGTGTCAGGCTCGGAGGGGATGTCGGCACCTTGTCTGATCATCAGCTTCAGATGGGAATAGCGTCGCCTGCTGCGGCGCTCCAATCTTTCATACCGGCGCCGGTTACGGCGCTCCATCTGATCAAGCTGTCGGAATAGGCGGTGCACGAGGCGGTATACGGGCTCAGAGGCAGGTGGAGGTATAGTAGTAGCGGCAGGAACAGCAGTGGCAGCTGTGGATGAAGAGGGTCCAGCAGACGGAGGGGCTGTCTCATCAGTAGCAGTGAAGGGTGGTGGTCTGTAGCCCAAAGCTAGGAAGTTCCTGCTGTGAGGAATGATCTTCCTGCAATCCACCGCTGGTGGTCTCTCATCGGCATCCTCTCATGGCACGTCAGCCCGACGGCCAAGCTGTGTAACTAGATACGGAAAAGGGAGGGTGCCTCGGACGTGGACCCTGGCTATATAGTGCCGGATAAAACGAGGCAAGTACAAGTCCTTACCCTCCAGCACACACCAAAGGAGGGTAATCATGGCAACCGGGATCTCAGTCTCATGAGTACTCGGCATCACATAGTTGCTCAAGATCTGATGCCATAGCCGAGCCTCATCATTCAAGTACACTCTCTTCATCCCTCTAGGCATGGTAGTGTCCTGACCCATCTCCCAAAGAACTGTCGGGTCTAGAGCTATCCGTGCCTTCATGGCATCCCAATCAAACTGCATCTGACTCATGTCCTCCTCAGCCTTTGAAAAAACATCAGGCTGATCGGATTTGGCTGGGAGCTGGAGGATGTCCTCTAAGGCCTCCTCAGTGACCAGAATTTGCTTTCCCCTCAGGTTTACTGCATCAAGGGTAGTAAGGTTGTAGTTGCAATAGAATTCCCTGACCCAAGATGCATTCACCTTTGTCAGTTGTCTCTCCAGAAAGAACCAGCCCCGTTGCTTGATTTGCTCAGTAGTGTACTGCTGAAGGGCTTCTGGAATCTTCAAGGTACGTTCCAGGTATAGATTTTTGGAGTTTGCAAAAGTCGGGTACTTCAGTTCACAGTACCGGTTTGCAAATTTAATAGGATCAGTTGAAGAGAGCAGCTGGTCAGCTTTTTCCTGCTATGTGAAGTTCTTCTCCCGCCATGAAGAATCGTGCATTAGAGCAATGATGGACTAGGAAGAAGCTCCTCGCTTGCGCTTGCCAGTAGCCTTGCCTTTACCTTTCCTTTGTGAAGCAGACATCCTGAAAAACAGAAAACCAGGATATGGATAAATAAATAGGAAATCAAATAGGCAAGTAAATAAAGGAAACTCAAAGCGCTAAGGGAGAAATAAAATAAGGAAAATGAGTAATTGAAATGTGGTTGAATGAATGTTAAATGGAAAGAGAAAAAAATTAATATGCCATAGTGAGAAAGTTAGAGGAAAGTGAAAATAATTAGAAAAGAGATCAAAAGGGTTAGTATGGTTAGAATTTTGAAAAAGAAATTAAAATTAGTGAGTTAGTAAAGTGCAGGTTAAAGTAAGTGGCCTAGAAAAATTCCATATAATAGTGATTCACAGGTAAGAATAGAAGTACTCATAATTGAACAAGCAGTTTATGAACCAGGAAATCAAAAAGGATAAGAAAGGCTGCCATAGCATTCATGTAATGGTTTGGGTAAAGCAGAGTAAAACAGATTTCAGAAATGCCAAACCAAAACATGAATGAAAATAATTTTCAAAAAATTTGGGCAGCATTCCGGCTAAAATTGGATTGTCCCGGAAAATAAACAGCAATCATATCAGTTCATATGAATTAAAAAATCAAGCTGCATGTACATAGATATAAAATAAACATAAAAACTCAATGTAAACAGCAGCAATATACAAGAAAGCAGCATATGAATCATGAATATAGCAGCAACAGATTTGCACATAGGATAAAACAGAAGTAAGAACAGTGCAAGTAAACAGACCTAGATCCACTAACCACAGCCTAAGCTACCTAACAACCTAAAAATCCACTACAACATGCAAGTCTAGCTATCCTAATTGTGAACATAAACGGGGTAAAAAAATACAGAAAAGTGACGAACGGATAAAAATGGTTGCGTGTTGCGGAACCTGGTAAGCGGAAGGGGTGGAACAGGGAAGAAAGTGGCTGCGGCGTCGTCCGGTGTGGAGGTGGTGGTGCTCGCGGTGGCAGTGGCGGAGAGGGTAGGGGAAGAGAGGAAGAAGGGAGAAGAAGGGAGGGGAAGTAGTTGGGGCGGCGGCGGCATCTGGGTGGTCGGCGGTGGCGACTGGGTGGTGGTTGGAGGGAGAGGGAGCAGAGAGGGAGAAGAGGATTGGGGGTGGGGGGGCTGCGCGACAGATAGGGTTCGCGTGGCTGGGGGGTTATACTTTCGAATCCACGCGGTCGCGTGGGGCACGCGGTCGCGTGGTTAGGGCGAAAATGGGAGTGACGCGATCGCGTGGGGCGCGCGATCGCATGAGAGGGGGGAAGAACGTTGACGCGATCGCATGGGGCTCGCGATCGCGTCACTGGAATTCGTGCTAAACGCACGACTCCAGCGCCGTTTCAGCGCAACTCTCTGTCTCCTTTTGGGGTGATATGCAATCCATGCGACGCGATCACGTCGCTCACGCGGTCGCGTGGGATTGGTATTGGGTAAGTGATGCGATCGCATGGGGCATGCGATCGCGTGGACCAATTTGTGCGAAGCGCACAAGGGCCGCACGATTCCAGCCTAACTTTCTGTTCGTTGGATCCTTACGCCGATATATATATCACGCGGCCGCGTGGCTCACGCGGTCGCATGGGTGGTGTTTTTCGCGATATGACACGATCGCATGGGGCATGTGGTCGCGTCGTGCAACCTTTTTTTTTTATGCATGAAAAATGCAGAATGCAATGATTAACATGAATGCTATGCATGATTCCAGGTTTAATAAATTAAAATGAAGAAGGAAAAATGAAAGCAATCAACAAGAAATAAATTGAAAAAGAAGCGACCATACCATGGTGGGTTGTCTCCCACCTAGCACTTTTAGTTAAAGTCCTTAAGTTGGACATTGGAAGAGTATCCTGTTATGGTGGCTTATGTTTAAATTCGTCCAAAAATTTCCACCAGTGCTTGGAATGCCAATAGCCTTCAGGGTCCCAAACTAGACATGTAAAGCTTCTGAGCATCTTCAAACAGATATTCAGCCTCCTGGGATGACGAATGTCAGAATATAATCCATGATCCCAAGCTGTGTTTTTAGATCCGCCTCCGTTTTGATTTGGAAGTTTCCATTCGGGCGGGTTAAAAAGTAGAATCTCACCGTAGTGACCAAACATTCTCCGTGATCCATGCAATTGAGCATGATACCAATCCGTGTACTTCGAGGTGAAGCGTGGAACCTTATTGAACCTTGTGCACCAGCTCTGAGTACGAGCCATTTCCCTCTTACTCTTAAAGCCGCAGAGAGCTCTAAGTTGGCCATCTGTTTCAAGCAAACCATATTCAAGTGAATAAGTGAAGTTATAAGTTAAGGATTGTACCCACTTGAAGCTTGTATTAGGTGGTAATGGCCTTGGGATAGGTGTTTTTGGTGGTTCTGCAAGTTCCGTTTCCTTGTGCTCTTCTGTGAATTCCTCCACTTCTTTGCAAAGATCTTCAATTGTATCTGTGTCCTGGTCAAAGTCTTCTATGTCTTTGGTGCACGAAATTGTGATCACTACTTTTCACAACACAAATAATCCCCGATAATGAATCCAAAAACTTGGTGCTCAATACCATGGTATAAACACAACTTTGCACAACTAACCAGCAAGTGCACTGGGTCGTCCAAGTAATAAACCTTACGCGAGTAAGGGTCGATCCCACGGAGATTGTTTGTATGAAGCAAGCTATGGTCACCTTGTAAATCTCAGTCAGGCAGATTCAAATGGTTATGGATGATATATGAATAAAACATAAAGATAGAGATAGAGATACTTATGTAATTCATTGGTGAGAACTTCAGATAAGCGAATGGAGATGCTTTGTCCCTTCCGTCTCTCCGCTTTCCTACTGTCTTCATCCAATCCTTCTTACTCCTTTCCATGGCAAGCTGTATGTTGGGCATCACCGTTGTCAGTGGCTACGATTCCGTCCTCTCAGTGAAAATGTTCAACGCACCCTGTCACGGCACGGCTAATCATCTGTCGGTTCTCAATCAGGTTGGAGTAGAATCCATTGATTCTTTTGCGTCTGTCACTAACGCCCAGCCTTCAGGAGTTTGAAGCTCGTCACAGTCATTCAATCATTGAATCCTACTCAGAATACCACAGACAAGGTTTAGACCTTCCGGATTCTCTTGAATGCCGCCATCAATTCTAGCTTATACCACGAAGATTCCGATTAAAGAATCCAAGAGATAAACATTCAAGCCTTGTTTGCTTGTAGAACGGGAGTGGTTGTCAGGCACGCGTTCATAAGTGAGAATGATGATGAGCGTCACATAATCATCACATTCATCAAGTTCTTGAGTGCGAATGAATATCTTGGAATAAGAACAAGCTGAATTGAATAGAAGAACAATAGTAATTGCATTAATACTCGAGGTACAGTAGAGCTCCACACATTAATCTATGGTGTGTAGAAACTCCACCGTTGAAAATACATAAGAACAAGGTTCAGGCATGGTCGTGAGGCCAGCCCCCATGATCTAAGAACTAGACGTCCCAAGATGATCCTAAGATCGAAAATGATCCAAAGATGAAAATACAATAGCAAAAGGTCCTATTTATAAAGAACTAGTAGCTTAGGGTTTACAAAGATGAGTAAATGACATAAAAATCCACTTCCGGGCCCACTTGGTGTGTGCTTGGGCTGAGCATTGAAGCATTTTCGTGTAGAGACTCCTCTTGGAGTTAAACGTCAGCTTTTGTGCCAGTTTGGGCGTTTAACTCCCATTCTTGTGCCAGTTCCGGCGTTTAACGCCGGGCAGTTTTGATCTGATTTGGAACGCCGATTTGGGGCATCAAATCTCGGGAAAAGTATGGACTATTATACATTGCTGGAAAGCCCAGGATGTCTACTTTCCAACGCCATTGTGAGCGCGCCAATTGGGCTTCTGTAGCTCCAGAAAATCCACTTCAAGTGCAGCGAGGTTAGAATCCAACAGCATCTGCAGTCCTTTTCAGTCTCTGAATCAGATTTTTGCTCAAGTCCCTCAATTTCAGCCAAAAAATACCTGAAATCACAGAAAAACACACAAACTCATAGTAAAGTCCAGAAAAATAAATTTTAACTAAAAACTAATAAAAATATACTAAAAACTAACTAAAACATACTAAAAACATACTAAAAACAATGCCAAAAAGCGTATAAATTATCCGCTCATCACAACACCAAACTTAAATTGTTGCTTGTCCTCAAGCAACTGAAAATCACATAAGATAAAAAGAAGAGAATATGCAATGAACTTCAAAAAACATCTATGAAGATCAGTGTTAATTAGATGAGCGGGGCTTTTAGCTTTTTGCCTCTGAACAGTTTTGGCATCTCACTCTATCCTTTGAAATTCAGAATGATTGGCTTCTATAGGAACTCGGAATCCAGATAGTGTTATTGATTCTCCTAGTTAAGTATGATGATTCTTGAACACATCTACTTTATGAGTCTTGGCCGTGGTCCAAAGCACTCTGTCTTCCAGTATTACCACCGGATACATACATGCCACAGACACATAATTGGGTGAACCTTTTCAGATTGTGACTCAGCTTTGCTAGAGTCCCCAATTAGAGGTGTCCAGGGTTCTTAAGCACACTCTTTTTGCCTTGGATCATAACTTTATTTCTTTCTTTTTCTTTCTTTTTCTCTTTCTCCTTTTTTTTTCATTTTTTTTGTATTCACTGCTTTTTCTTGCCTCAAGAATCATTTTTATTATTTTTCAGATCCTCAGTAACATGTCTCCTTTTTCATCATTCTTTCAAGAGCCAACCATTCATGAACAACAAATTCAAAAGACATATGTACTGTTTAAGCATACATTCAGAAAACAAAAGTATTGCCACCACATCAAAATAATTAATCTGTTATAAAATTTAAAATTCATGCAATTCTTCTCTTTTTCAATTAAGAACATTTTTCATTCAAGAAAGGTGATGGATTCATAGGATATTCATAACTTTAAGGCATAGACACTAAGACACTAATGATCACAAGACACAAACATAGATAAACATAAGCATGATTTTTCGAAAAACAGAAAAAGAAAGAACAAGGAAATTAAAGAACGGGTCCACCTTAGTGATGGCGGCTTGTTCTTCCTCTTGAAGATCTTATGGAGTGCTTGAGCTCCTCAATGTCTCTTCCTTTTCTTTGTTGCTCCTCTCTCATGATTTTTTGATCTTCTCTAATTTCATGGAGGAGGATGGAATGTTCTTGGTGCTCCACCCTTAGTTGTCCCATGTTGGAACTCAATTCTCCTATGGAGGTGTTGATTTGATCCCAATAGTTTTGTGGAGGAAAGTGCATCCCTTGAGGCATCTCAGGGATTTCATGATGAGTGGGATCTCTTGTTTGCTCCATCCTTTTCTTAGTGATGGGCTTGTCCTCATCGATGGGGATGTCTCCCTCTATGTCAACTCCAACTGAATAACAGAGGTGACAAATGAGATGAGGAAAGGCTAACCTTGCCAAGGTAGAGGACTTGTCCGCCACCTTATAAAGTTTTTGGGCTGTAACCTCATGAACTTCTACTTCTTCTCCAATCATGATGCTATGAATCATGATGGCCCGGTCTAGAGTAACTTCTGACCGGTTGCTAGTGGGAATGATTGAGCGTTGGATAAACTCCAACCATCCCCTAGCCACGGGCTTAAAGTCATGCCTTCTCAATTGAACCGGCTTCCCTCTTGAATCTCTCTTCCATTGGGCGCCCTCTTCACAGATGTCTATGAAGACTTGGTCCAACCTTTGATCAAAGTTGACCCTTCTAGTGTAAGGGTGTTCATCTCCTTGCATCATAGGCAAGTTGAATGCCAACCTTACATTTTTCGAACTAAAATCTAAGTATTTCCCCCAAACCATTGTAAGCCAATTCTTTGGGTCCGGGTTCACACTTTGATCATGGTTCTTGGTGATCCATGCATTGGCATAGAACTCTTGAACCATTAAGATTCCGAATTGTTGAATAAGGTTGGTAAGAACTTCCCAACCTCTTCTTCGAATCTCATGTCGGATCTCCGGATATTCACTCTTTTTGAGTTTGAAAGGGACCTCGGGGATCACCTTCTTCAAGGCCACAACTTCATAGAAGTGGTCTTGATGCACCCTTGAGATGAATCTCTCCATCTCCCATGACTCGGGGGTGGAAGCTTTTGCCTTCCCTTTCCTCTTTCTAGAGGTTTCTCCGGCCTTGGATGCCATAAATGGTTATGGAAAAACAAAAAGCAATGCTTTTACCACACCAAACTTAAAAGGTTTGCTCGTCCTCGAGAAAAAGAAGAGAGTAGAAGAAGAAGAAATAGAGGAGATGAAGGTGGCTTTGTGGTTCGGCCAAAGGGGAGAAGTAGTGTTTAGGTTGTGTGAAAATGAAGGAGTGAAGATGGGTTTATATAGGGGTGAAGAGAGGGGTAGGGTTCGGCTATGGGAGGGTGGGTTTAGGTGGGAAAGTGGTTTGAATTTGAATGGTGAGGTAGGTGGGGTTTTATGAAGGATGGATGTGAGTGGTGAAGAGAAAGATGGGATTTGATAGGTGAGGGGTTTTTGGGGAAGAGTGGTTGAGGTGATTGGTGAATGGGTGAAGAAGAGAGAGAGTGGTGGGGTAGGTGGGGTGGTGCACGAAATTGTGATCACTACAACTTCGCACAACTAACCAGCAAGTGCACTGGGTCGTCCAAGTAATACCTTACGTGAGTAAGGGTCGATCCCACGGAGATTGTTGCTATTGAAGCAAGCTATGGTCATCTTGTAAATCTTAGTCAGGCAAACTCAAATGTATGATGATGAACGAAAATAACATAAAAGATAAAGATAGTGATACTTATGTAATTCATTGGTAGGAACTTCAGATAAGCGCATGAAGATGCCTTCCCTTCCGTCTCTCTGCTTTCCTACTGCCTTCATCCAATCCTTCTTACTCCTTTCCATGGCAAGCTCGTGTAGGGTTTCACCATTGTCAGTGGCTACCTCCCATCCTCTCATTGAAAGCGATTGCATATGCCCCTGTCACGGTCATAGCGGAATTCATCTGTCGGTTCTCAATCAGGCCGGAATAGAATCCAGTGATTCTTTTGCGTCTGTCACTAACGCCCCGCCCTCAGGAGTTTGAAGCACGTCACAGTCATTCAGTCATTGAATCCTACTCAGAATACCACAGACAAGGTTAGACCTTCCGGATTCTCTTGAATGCTGCCATCAGGTCCTGCCTATACCACGAAGACTCTGATTAAAGAATCCAAGAGATATTCACTAAGCCTCAGATGCGTGTAGAACAAGAGTGGTTGTCAGTCACTTTGTTCATGAGTGAGAATGGTGATGGGCGTCAATCATCACCTTCATCATGTTGAAGAACAAGTGATATCTTGGACAAAGAACAAGCGGAATTGAATAGAAGAACAATAGTAATTGCATTAATACTCGAGGTACAGCAGAGCTCCACACCTTAATCTATGGTGTGTAGAAACTCCACCGTTGAAAATACATAAGCATAAGGTCTAGGCATGGCCGAATGGCCAGCCTCCCAATGATCTAAGATAGCATAAAACTCGAAGATAGCTACCAAGATGTCAAATACAATAGTACAAGGTCCTACTTATAGAAAACTAGTAGCCTAGGGTGTACAGAAATGAGTAAATGACATAAAAATCCACTTCCGGGCCCACTTGGTGTGTGCTTGGGCTGAGCAATGAAGCAATTTCGTGTAGAGACTTGTCTTGGAGTTAAACGCCAGCTTTTATGCCAGTTTGGGCGTTTAACTCCCATTTGGGTGCCAGTTCCGGCGTTTAACGCTGGAATTTCTTGAGGTGACTTTGAACGCCGGTTTGGGCCATCAAATATTGGGCAAAGTATGGACTATTATATATTGCTGGAAAGCCCAGGATGTCTACTTTCCAACGCCGTTGAGAGCGCGCCAATTGGGCTTCTGTAGCTCCAGAAAATCCACTTTGAGTGCAGGAAGGTCAGAATCCAACAGCATCTGCAGTCCTTTTTTTGGTCTCTGAATCAGATTTTTGCTCAGGTCCCTCAATTTCAGCCAGAAAATACCTGAAATCACAGAAAAACACACAAACTCATAGTGAAGTCCAGAAAAGTGAATTTTAACTAAAAACTAATAAAAATATACTAAAATCTAACTAGATCATACCAAAAACATACTAAAAACAATGCCAAAAAGTATACAAATTATCCGCTCATCACAACACCAAACTTAAATTGTTGCTTGTCCCCAAGCAACTGAAAATTAATTAAGATAAAAAGAAGAGAATATGCAATGAATTTCAAAAACATCTATGAAGATCAGTATTAATTAGATGAGCGGGGCTTTTAACTTTTTGCCTCTGAATAGTTTTGGCATCTCACTCTATCCCTTGCAACTCAGAATGATTGGCTTCTTTAGGAACTCAGAATCCAGATAGTGTTATTGATTCTCCTAGTTAAGTATGATGATTCTTGAATACAGCTACTTATTGAGTCTTGGCTGTGGCCCAAAGCACTCTGTCTTCCAGTATTACCACCGGATACATACATGCCACAGACACATAATTGGGTGAACCTTTTCAGATTGTGACTCAGCTTTGCTAAAGTCCCCAATTAGAGGTGTCCAGGGTTCTTAAGCACACTCTTATTGCCTTGGATCACAACTTTATTTCTTTCTTTTTCTTTCTTTTTCTTTCTTTTTCTTTTTTCTTTCCCTTTTTTTTCGGTTTTTTTTTTTCACTGCTTTTTCTTGCTTCAAGAATCATTTTTATGATTTTTCAGATCCTCAGTAACATGTCTCCTTTTTCATCATTCTTTCAAGAGCCAACATTCATGAACCACAAATTCAAAAGACATATGCACTGTTCAAGCATACATTCAGAGAACAAAAGTGTTGCCACCACATCAAAATAATTAAACTGTTATAAAATTCAAAATTCATGCAATTCTTTTTCTTTTCATTTAAGCACGTTTTTATTTAAGAAAGGTGATGGATTCATAGGACATTCATAACTTTAAGGCATAAACACTAAAGACACTAATGATCACAAGACACAAACATAGATAACATAAAGCACAAATTTCGAAAAAACAGAAGAATAAAGAACAAGGAAATTAAAGAACGGGTCCACCTTAGTGATGGTGGCTCTTTCTTCCTCTTGAAGATCCTATGGAGTGCTTGAGCTCCTCAATGTCTCTTCCTTGTCTTTGTTGCTCCTCTCTCATGATTCTTTGATCTTCTCTAATTTCATGGAGGAGAATGGAGTGTTCTTGATGCTCCACCCTTAGTTGTCCCATGTTGGAACTTAGTTCTCCTAGGGAGGTGTTTACTTGCTCCCAATAGTCTTGTGGAGGAAAGTGCATCCCTTGAGGCATCTCAGGGATCTCTTGATGAGAGGGGTCTCTTGTGTGCTCCATCCTTTTCTTGGTGATGGGCTTATCCTCATCAATGGGGATGTCTCCCTCTATGTCAACTCCAACTGAATAACAGAGGTGACAAATGAGGTGAGGAAAGGCTAACCTTGCTAAGGTAGAGGACTTATCCGCCACCTTGTAGAGTTCTTGGGCTATGACCTCATGAACTTCCACTTCTTCTCCAATCATGATGCTATGGATCATGATGGCCCGGTCTAGAGTAACTTCGGACCGGTTGCTAGTGGGAATGATTGAGTGTTGTATGAACTCTAACCATCCTCTAGCCACGGGTTTGAGGTCATGCCTTCTTAATTGAACCGGTTTGCCTCTTGAATCTCTCTTCCATTGTGCGCCCTCTTCACATATAACTGTGAGGACTTGGTCCAACCTTTGATCAAAGTTGACCCTTCTTGTATAAGGATGCTCATCTCCTTGCATCATAGGCAAGTTGAATGCCACCCTCACACTCTCCGGAGTAAAATCCAAGTATTTCCCCCGAACCATAGTAAGATAATTCTTTGGATCCGGGTTCATACTTTGATCATGGTTCTTGGTGATCCATGCATTGGCATAGAACTCTTGAACCATCAAGATTCCGACTTGTTGAATGGGGTTGGTAAGAACTTCCCAACCTCTTCTTCGGATCTCATGGCGGATCTCCGGATATTCACCCTTTTTGAGTGAAAAGGGGACCTCGGGGATCACCTTCTTCAAGGCCACAACTTCATAGAAGTGGACTTGATGCACCCTTGAGAGGAATCTATCCATCTCCCATGACTCGGAGGTGGAAGCTTTTGCCTTCCCTTTCCTCTTTTTAGAGGTTTCTCCGGCCTTGGATGCCATAATGGTTATGGAAAAATGAAAAAGCAACGCTTTTACCACACCAAACTTAAAATGTTTGCTCGTCCTCGAGCAAAGGAAGAAAGAAGAGAGTAGAAGAAGAAGAAATGAAGAAGAGGGAGATGGTGGTGTTTAGGTTGTGTAAAAATGAAGGGTTGAAGAAGGGTATATATAGGAGAGAGGGGGGGTAATGGTTCGGCCATTATGGGTGGGTTTGGGAGGGAAAGTGGTTTGAATTTGAAGGGTGAGGTTGGTGGGGTTTTATGAGGGATGGATGTGAGTGGTGAAGAGAAAGATGGGATTTGATAGGTGAAGGGTTTTTTTTTTTTGGGGAAGAGGTGTTGAGGTGATTGGTGAATGGGTGAAGAAGAAGAGAGAGTGGTTGGGTTGGTGGGGATCCTGTGGGGTCCACAGATCCTGAGGTGTCAAGGAAAAGTCATCCCTGCACCAAATGTCACTCAAAATCACGTTTTGAGGCATTTCTGGCGTTAAACGCCGGGCTGATGCCCATTCCTGGCGTTTAACGCCAGGTTCTTGCCCTTTTCTGGCGTTTAACGCCAGTCTGGTGCCCCTTTCTGGCGTTAAACGCCCAGAATGGTGCCAGACTGGGCGTTAAACGCCCAACTGCCAGGCTTACTGGCGTTTAAACGCCAGCAGCTTCTTCCTCCAGGGTGTGCTGTTTTTCTTCCTGTTTTTCATTCTGTTTTTGCTTTTTTCATTGTTTTTGTGACTTCTTATGATCATCAACCTACAAAAAAGATAAAATAACAAAAGAAAGTAGTTAACTATAAAACATTGGGTTGCCTCCCAACAAGCGCTTCTTTAATATCATTAGCTTGACAGAGGACTCTCATGGAGCCTCAGAAATGCTCAGAACCGTGTTGGAACCTCCCAACACCAAACTTAGAGTTTGAATGTGGGGGTTCAACACCAAACTTAGAGCTTGGTTGTGGCCTCCCAACACCAAACTTAGAGTTTGACTGTGGGGGCTCTGCTTGGCTCTGTTTTGAGAGAAGCTCTTCATGCTTCTTCTCCATGATGATAGAGGGATGTCCTTGAGCCTTAAACACCAAGGATTCTTCATTCACTTGAATGATCAACTCTCCTCTATCAACATCAATCACAGCCTTTGCTGTGGCTAGGAAGGGTCTGCCAAGGATGATGGTTTCATCCATGCACTCCCCAGTCTCTAGGACTATGAAATCAGTAGGGATGTAATGGTCTTCAATCTCAACCAAAACGTTCTCTACAAGTCCATGAGCTTGTTTTCTTGAGTTGTCCGCCATCTCCAATGAGATTCTTGCAGCTTGCACCTCAAGGATCCCTAATTTCTCCATTACAGAGAGGGGCATGAGGTTTACACTTGACCCGAAGTCACACAAGGCCTTCTTGAAGGTCATGGTGCCTATGGTACAAGGTATAGAAAACTTCCTAGGATCCTGCCTCTTTTGAGGCAGTTTCTGCCTAGACAAGTCATCCAGTTCTTTGGTGAGCAAAGGAGATTCATCTTCCCAAGTCTCATTTCCAAATACCTTGTCATTTAGCTTCATGATTGCTCCAAGATATTTAGCAACTTGCTCTTCAGTGACATACTCATCCTCTTCAGAGGAAGAATACTCATCAGAGCTCATGAATAGCAGAAGTAAGTCCAATGGAATCTCTATGGTCTCATTTTGAGCCTCAGATTCCCATGGTTCCTCATTGGGGAACTCAGAGGAGGTTGGTGCACGCCCACTGAGGTCTTCCTCAGTGGCGTCCACCTCCTCTCCTTCCTCCCAGAATTCGGCCATGGTTATGGCTTTGCACTCTCCTTTTGGATTTTCTTCTGTATTACTTGGGAGAGTATTAGGAGGGAGTTCAGTAATTTTCTTGCTCAGCTGACCCACTTGTCCTTCCAAATTCCTAATGGAGGACCTTGTTTCATTCATGAAACTTTGAGTGGTCTTTATTAGATCAGAGACCATTGTTGCTAAGTCAGAGGTATTCTGCTTAGAACTCTCTGTCTGTTGCTGAGAAGATGATGGAAAAGGCTTGTTATTGCCAAGCCTGTTTCTTCCACCATTATTATTATTGAAACTTTGTTGAGGTCTCTCTTGATTCTTCCATGAGAAATTTGGGTGATTTCTCCATGAAGAATTGTAGGTGTTTCCATAGGGTTCTCCTAGGTAATTCACCTCTTCCATTGAAGGATTCTCAGGATCATAAGCTTCTTCCTCAGATGAAGCTTCCTTAGTACTGCCAGGTGCATTTTGCATTCCAGACAGACTTTGAGAAATCAAATTGACTTGTTGAGTCAATATCTTGTTCTGAGCCAGTATGGCATTCAGAGTGTCAATCTCAAGAACTCCTTTCTTCTGACTAGTCCCATTGTTCACAGGATTCCTTTCAGAAGTGTACATAAATTGGTTATTTGCAACCATTTCAATTAGTTCCTGAGCCTCTGTAGGCGCCTTCTTCAGATGAAGAGATCCTCCAGCAGAGCTATCCAAAGACATCTTGGATAGTTCAGAGAGACCATCATAGAAAATACCTATGATGCTCCATTCAGAAAGCATGTCTGAGGGACATCTTCTGATTAATTGTTTGTATCTTTCCCAAGCTTCATAGAGGGATTCTCCATCCTTCTGTCTGAAGGTTTGGACTTCCACTCTAAGCTTACTCCATCTTTGTGGTGGAAAGAACTTTGCCAAGAAGGCATTGACTAGCTTTTCCCAAGAGTCCAAGCTTTCTTTAGGTTGAGAATCCAACCATATTCTAGCTCTGTCTCTTACAGCAAAAGGGAATAGCATCAGTCTATAGACCTCAGGGTCTACCCCATTAGTCTTGACTGTGTCACAGATTTGCAGGAACTCAGCTAAAAACTGATGAGGATCTTCCATTGGAAGTCCATGGAACTTGCAATTCTGTTGCATTAGAGAAACTAATTGAGGCTTAAGCTCAAAGTTGTTTGCTCCAATGGCAGGGATAGAGATGCTTCTCCCATAGAAATCAGGAGTAGGTGCAGTGAAGTCACCCAGCACCTTTCTTGCATTGTTGGCATTGTTGTTATTTTCGGCTGCCATGGGTTCTTCTTCCTTGAAGAATTCGGTCAGGTCCTCTAAAGAGAGTTGTGCCTTGGCTTCTCTTAGCTTTCGCTTCAAGGTCCTTTCAGGCTCAGGGTCAGCTTCAACAAGAATGCCTTTGTCTCTGCTCCTGCTCATAAGAAAGAGAAGAGAACAAGAAAATGTGGAATCCTCTATGTCACAGTATAGAGATTCCTTGAGGTGTCAGAGGAAAAGAGAAATAGAAAGAAGAAGGAGAAGAAGAATTCGAACTTTAATTAGATAAGGTTCGAATTGTGCATTAAGAAGGAGTAGTACTCCATAAATAGAAGGATGTGAGGAGGAGGGAAGAGGATTTTCGAAAATTCAATTAAAAGATTTTGAAAACATTTTGAAAATTTGATTGATAATTTTCGAAAATTCAAAGTAAAAAAGAAATCAAGTGATTTTTGAAAAAGATTTTGAAATTAGAAGTTAAGAAGATTTGATTGAAAACTATTTGAAAAAGAGATGAGGTTAAAAAGATATGATTAGTTTTAAAGAGATGTGATTGAGAAGATATGATTTGAAATCAATTTTAAAAGATATGTTTTGAAAACAATTTTAAAAGATTTGATTTTGAAAATTAGTGACTTGCCTAACAAGAAAAGATATGATTCAAACATAAAACCTTCCTCAACAGAAAAGGCAAAAAATGTTCAATCAAATCATTAATTGTTAGTAAGTATCTTTGAAAAAGGAAAGAAATTGATTTTGAAAACATTTGATTGAAAAGATATGATTTGAAAAAGATTTGATTTTGAAAAACTTTGAAAACTTGAAAAAAAATTGATTTGAAAACAAAATCTTCCCCCTAGCACCATCCTGGCGTTAAACGCCCAGAATGGTATACATTCTGGCGTTTAACGCCCAAAATGCACCCTTTTTGGGCGTTAAACGCCCAACCAGGTACCCTGGCTGGCGTTTAAACGCCAGTCTGTCTTCTTCACTGGGCATTTTTGAATGCTCAGCTTTTTCTGTATAATTCCTCTGCAGTATGTTCTGAATCTTCAATTCTTTGTATTATTGACTTGAAAAGACACAAATTAAAAATATTTTTGGATTTTTAATAATGAGGAATAATCAAAATGCAACTAAAATCAAATAACAATGCATGCAAGACACCAAACTTAGCAGTTTGTATACTACTGACACTAACAAAATGAGAATGCATATGACAAACAACAAAACACTCAAGTCAAGAGAATTTAAAGATCAGAGCAAGGAAATCATCAAGAACAACTTGAAGATTAATGAAGAAATATGCATAAATTCGAAAAATGCAATAAGAACAGAAACATGCAATTGACACCAAACTTAAAATGAGACACTAGACTTAAACAAGAAATATTTTTGGTTTTTATGATTTTGTAATTTTTTTTGGATTTTTCGAAAATTTAAGTGAAAAGGAAGATAAAGGTATCAAAATTCTTAATGAGAATTCCAGGAATCATGCAATGTTAGTCTAAAGCTTTAGTCTAAAGGAATTAGACATAGCTAGCTAAGCTTCAGCAGGACATTGCATTCAAGAGCTAAATTGATGATGATCAATCAGCTTTGGTGATGATAAGAACATCACCTTGAAACACTAGAATTCATTCTTAAGAACTCTGAAGAAAAATAATACCTAATCTAAGCAACAAGATGAACCGTCAGTTGTCCATACACAAACAATCCCAGGCATTGTTACCAAAAGCTTGCTCAAGACTTGAACAATCCCCGGCAACGGCGCCAAAAACTTGGTGCACGAAATTGTGATCACTACAACTTCGCACAACTAACCAGCAAGTGCACTGGGTCGTTCAAGTAATACCTTACGTGAGTAAGGGTCGATCCCACGGAGATTGTTGCTATTGAAGCAAGCTATGGTCATCTTGTAAATCTTAGTCAGGCAAACTCAAATGTATGATGATGAACGAAAATAACATAAAAGATAAAGATAGTGATACTTATGTAATTCATTGGTAGGAACTTCAGATAAGCGCATGAAGATGCCTTCCCTTCCGTCTCTCTGCTTTCCTACTACCTTCATCCAATCCTTCTTACTCCTTTCCATGGCAAGCTCGTGTAGGGTTTCACCATTGTCATTGGCTACCTCCCATCCTCTCATTGAAAGCGATTGCATATGCCCCTGTCACGGTCATAGCGGAATTCATCTGTCGGTTCTCAATCAGGCCGGAATAGAATCCAGTGATTCTTTTGCGTCTGTCACTAACGCCCCGCCCTTAGGAGTTTGAAGCACGTCACAGTCATTCAGTCATTGAATCCTACTCAGAATACCACAGACAAGGTTAGACCTTCCGGATTCTCTTGAATGCTGCCATCAGGTCCTGCCTATACCACGAAGACTCTGATTAAAGAATCCAAGAGATATTCACTAAGCCTCAGATGCGTGTAGAACAAGAGTGGTTGTCAGTCACTTTGTTCATGAGTGAGAATGGTGATGGGCGTCAATCATCACCTTCATCATGTTGAAGAACAAGTGATATCTTGGACAAGAACAAGCGGAATTGAATAGAAGAACAATAGTAATTGCATTAATACTCGAGGTACAGCAGAGCTCCACACCTTAATCTATGGTGTGTAGAAACTCCACCGTTGAAAATACATAAGCATAAGGTCTAGGCATGGCCGAATGGCCAGCCTCCCAATGATCTAAGATAGCATAAAACTCGAAGATAGCTACCAAGATGTCAAATACAATAGTACAAGGTCCTACTTATAGAAAACTAGTAGCCTAGGGTGTACAGAAATGAGTAAATGACATAAAAATCCACTTCCGGGCCCACTTGGTGTGTGCTTGGGCTGAGCAATGAAGCAATTTCGTGTAGAGACTTGTCTTGGAGTTAAACGCCAGCTTTTATGCCAGTTTGGGCGTTTAACTCCCATTTGGGTGCCAGTTCCGGCGTTTAACGCTGGAATTTCTTGAGGTGACTTTGAACGCCGGTTTGGGCCATCAAATCTTGGGCAAAGTATGGACTATTATATATTGCTGGAAAGCCCAGGATGTCTACTTTCTAACGCCGTTGAGAGCGCGCCAATTGGGCTTCTGTAGCTCCAGAAAATCCACTTTGAGTGCAGGGAGGTCAGAATCCAACAGCATCTGCAGTCCTTTTTTTGGTCTCTGAATCAGATTTTTGCTCAGGTCCCTCAATTTCAGCAAGAAAATACCTGAAATCACAGAAAAACACACAAACTCATAGTGAAGTCCAGAAAAGTGAATTTTAACTAAAAACTAATAAAAATATACTAAAATCTAACTAGATCATACCAAAAACATACTAAAAACAATGCCAAAAAGTATACAAATTATCCGCTCATCATGGGGATCCTGTGGGGTCCACAGATCCTGAGGTGTCAAGGAAGAGTCATCCCTGCACCAAGTGGCGAGCAAAATTGCTCTATGTGCCAATTCTGGCGTTAAACGCCGGGCTGGTGCCCATTTCTGGCGTTTAACGCCAGCTTCTTGCCCTTTTCTGGCGTTTAACGCCAGTCTGGTGCCCCTTTCTGGTGTTAAACGCCCAGAATGGTGCCAGACTGGGCGTTAAACGCCCATTTGCTACCTTCACTGGCGTTTAAACGCCAGCAAATTCTCCTCCAGGGTGTGCTATTTTTCTTTCTGTTTTTGCTTTTTCAATTGATTTTGTGACTTCTCATGATCATCAACCTACATAAAATAATAAAGGAAAATAGATAAAATAAAACATTGGGTTGCCTCCCAACAAGCGCTTCTTTAATGTCAGTAGCTTGACTGTGGGCTCTCATGGAGCCTCATAGATGCTCAGAGCAATGTTGGAACCTCCCAACACCAAACTTAGAGTTTGAATGTGGGGGTTCAACACCAAAATTAGAATTTGCTTGTGGCCTCCCAACACCAAACTTAGAGTTTGACTGTGGGGGCTCTGTTTGACTCTGTTTTGAGAGAAGCTCTTCATGCTTCCTCTTCATGGTGACAGAGGGATATCTTTGAGCCTTAAACACAAAGGATTCTTCATTCACTTGAATGATCAATTCTCCTCTGTCCACATCAATCACAGCCTTTGCTGTGGCTAGGAAGGGTCTGCCAAGGATGATGGATTCATCCATGCTCTTTCCAGTCTCTAGGACTATGAAATCAGCAGGGATGTAATGGTGTTCAACCTTTACCAGAACATCCTCTACAAGTCCATGAGCTTGTTTCTTTGAATTGTCTGCCATCTCTAGTGAGATTCTTGCAGCTTGTACCTCAAAGATCCCTAGCTTCTCCATTACAGAGAGAGGCATGAGGTTTACACTTGACCCTAGGTCACACAGAGCCTTCTTAAAGGTCATGGTGCCTATGGTACAAGGTATTGAAAACTTCCCAGGATCTTGTCTCTTTTGAGGTAATCTCTGCCTAGACAAGTCATCCAGTTCTTTGGTGAGCAAAGGAGGATCGTTCTCCCAAGTCTCATTACCAAATAACTTGTCATTTAGCTTCATGATTGCTCTAAGGTATTTAGCAACTTGCTCTTCAGTGACATACTCATCCTCTTCAGAGGAATAATACTCATCAGAGCTCATGAATGGCAGAAGTAAATCTATTGGAATCTCTATGGTCTCAGTGTGAGCCTCAGATTACTATGGTTCCTCATTAGGGAACTCATTAGAGGTCAATGGACGCCCATTGAGGTCTTCTTCAGTGGCGTTCACTGCCTCTTCCTTCTCTCCAAATTTGGCCATGTTGATGGCCTTGCACTCTCCTTTTGGATTTTCTTCTGTATTGCTTGGAAGAGTACTAGGAGGGAGTTCAGTAACTCTCTTACTCAGCTGTCCCACTTGTGCCTCCAAGTTTCTAATGGAGGATCTTGTTTCAGTCATGAAACTTTGAGTGGTTTTGATTAGATCAGAGACCATGGTTGCTAAGTCAGAGTGGTTCTGCTTAGAATTCTCTGTCTGTTGCTGAGAAGATGATGGAAAAGGCTTGCCATTGCTAAACCTGTTTCTTCCACCATTATTGTTGTTGAAACCTTGTTGAGGTCTCTGTTGATCCTTCCATGAGAAATTTGGATGATTTCTCCATGAAGAATTATAGGTGTTTTCATAGGGTTCTCCCATGTAATTCACCTCTTCCATTGAAGGGTTCTCAGGATCATAAGCTTCTTCTTCAGATGAAGCATCCTTAGTACTGCCTGGTGCATTTTGCATTCCAGACAGACTTTGAGAAATCAAATTGGCTTGCTGAGTCAATATTTTGTTCTAAGCCAGTATGGCATTCAGAGTATCAATCTCAAGAACTCCTTTCTTCTGATTTGTCCCATTGTTCACAGGATTCCTTTCAGAAGTGTACATGAATTGGTTATTTGCAACCATTTCAATTAGTTCTTGAGCTTCTGTAGGCATCTTCTTCAGATGAAGAGATCCTCCAGCAGAGCTATCCAAAGACATCTTGGACAGTTCAGACAGACCATCATAGAAGATACCTATGATGCTCCATTCAGAAAGCATGTCAGAAGGGCACTTTCTGATTAATTGTTTGTATCTTTCCCAAGCTTCATAGAGGGATTCTCCTTCCTTCTGTCTGAAGGTTTGGACTTCCATTCTAAGCTTACTCAATTTTTGAGGTGGAAAGAACTTTGCCAAGAAGGCATTGACTAGCTTTTCCCAAGAGTTCAGGCTTTCTTTAGGTTGTGAGTCCAACCATACCCTAGCTCTGTCTCTTACAGCAAAAAGGAATAGCATAAGTCTATAGACCTCAGGGTCAACCCTGTTAGTCTTGACAGCGTCACAGATTTGCAAGAACTCAGCTAAAAACTGATGAGGATCTTCCAATGGAAGTCCATGGAACTTGCAATTTTGTTGCATTAGAGAAACTAATTGAGACTTAAGCTCAAAGTTGTTTGCTCCAATGGCAGGGATAGAGATGCTTCTCCCATAGAAGTCGGGAGTAGGTGCAGTAAAGTCACCCAGCACCTTCCTTGCATTGTTGTTATTTTCGGCTGCCATGGGTTCTTCTTCTTTGAAGATTTCTGTTAGGTCCTCTACAGAGAATTGTGCCTTAGCTTCTCTTAGCTTTCGCTTCAAGGTCCTTTCAGGTTCAGGGTCAGCTTCAACAAGAATGCTTTTGTCTTTGCTCCTGCTCATATGAAAGAGAAGAGAACAAGAAAATATGGAATCCTCTATGTCACAGTATAGAGATTCCTTGAGGTGTCAGAGGAAAAGAAAAATAGAAGGAAGAAGTAGAAGAATTCAAACTTATCAAGAGAGATGGAGTTCGAATTGTTCCTTGAGGAATATTGTTAGTCCATAAATAGAAGGATGTGAGAAGAGGGAAAGAAATTTTCGAAAATTAAGTAAAAGATTTTTAAAATATTTTGAAAAATTTTAATTGATTTTCGAAAATTAAGAGTGGAAAACAAATCAAGTGATTTTTGAAAAAGATTTTGAAATTAGAAGTGAAAAAGATGTGATTGAAAACTATTTTGAAAAAGATATGATTTAAAAGTTATGGTTTTAAAAAAAGATGTGATTGAGAAGATATGATTTGAAAAACAATTTAAAAAGATTTGATTTTAAAAATTAATGACTTAGCTAACAAGAAAAGATATGATTCAAACATTAAACCTTTCTCAACAGAAAAGGCAACATACTTGAAATGTTGAATCAAATCATTAATTGATAGCAAGTATTTTTAAAAATGGAAAGAAATTGATTTTGAAAAAGATTTGATTGAAAAGATATGATTTGAAAAAGATTTTATTTTGAAAAATTTTGAAAACCTGAAAAAAAATTTGAATTCAAAACAGAATCTTCCCTCTTGTGCCATCCTGGCGTTAAACGCCCAGAATGGTGCACATTCTCGCGTTTAACGCCCAAAGCACTACCCTTTTGGGCGTTAAATGCCCAGCCAGGCACCCTGGCTGGCGTTTAAACGCGAGTTTGCCTTCTTCACTGGGTGTTTTGAACGCCCAGCTTTTTCTGTATAATTCCTATGCTGTATGTTCTGAATCTTCAATTCTCTGTATTATTGACTTGAAAAGACACAAATTAAAAATATTTTTGGATTTTTAATAATGAGGAATAATCAAAATGCAACTAAAATCAAATAAACAATGCATGCAAGACACCAAACTTAGTAGTTTGTACACTACTGACACTAACAAAATGAGAATGCATATGAGAAACAACAAAACACTCAAGTCAAGAGAATTTAAAGATCAGAGCAAGGAAATCATCAAGAACAACTTGAAGATTAATGAAGACACATGAATGAATGCAAGAAGAATAGAAACATGCAATTGATACCAAACTTAACATGAGACACTAGACTCAAACAAGAAACATACAATAATTTTGTTTTTTTTTTATGATTTTGTAATTTTTTTTTGTTTTTTTCGAAAATTAAGTGGGAAAGAAAATAAAGGTATCAAAATTCTTAATGAGAATTCCAGGAATCATGCAATGTTAGTCTAAAGCTTTAGTCTAAAGGAATTAGACATGGCTAGCCAAACTTCAGCAGGACATTGCATTCAAGAGCTAAATTGATGAGAATCAATCAGCTTTGGTGATGATAAAAACATCACCTTGAAACACTAGAATTCATTCTTAAGAACTCTGAAGAAGAATACCTTATCTAAGCAACAAGATGAACCGTCAATTCTCCATACTCGAAACAATCCCCGGCAACGGCGCCAAAAACTTGGTGCACGAAATTGTGATCACTACTTTTCATAACTCAAATAATCCCCGGTAATGAATCCAAAAACTTGGTGCTCAATACCATGGTATAAACACAACTTCGCACAACTAACCAGCAAGTGCACTGGGTCGTCCAAGTAATAAACCTTACGTGAGTAAGGGTCGATCCCACGGAGATTGTTGGTATGAAGCAAGCTATGGTCACCTTGTAAATCTCAGTCAGGCAGATTCAAATGGTTATGGATGATATATGAATAAAACATAAAGATAGAGATAGAGATACTTATGTAATTCATTGGTGAGAACTTCAGATAAGCGAATGGAGATGCTTTGTCCCTTCCGTCTCTCTGCTTTCCTACTGTCTTCATCCAATCCTTCTTACTCCTTTCCATGGCAAGCTGTATGTTGGGCATCACCGTTGTCAGTGGCTACAATCCCGTCCTCTCAGTGAATATGTTCAACGCACCCTGTCACGGCACGACTAATCATCTGTCGGTTCTCAATCAGGTTGGAGTAGAATCCATTGATTCTTTTGCGTCTGTCACTAACGCCCAGCCTTTAGGAGTTTGAAGCTCGTCACAGTCATTTAATCATTGAATCCTACTCAGAATACCACAGACAACGTTTAGACCTTCCGGATTCTCTTGAATGCCGCCATCAATTCTAGCTTATACCACGAAGATTCCGATTAAAGAATCCAAGAGATAAACATTCAAGCCTTGTTTGCTTGTAGAACGGGAGTGGTTGTCAGGCACGCGTTCATAAGTGAGAATGATGATGAGCGTCACATAATCATCACATTCATCAAGTTCTTGAGTGCGAATGAATATCTTGGAATAAGAACAAGCTGAATTGAATAGAATAACAATAGTAATTGCATTAATACTCGAGGTATAGCAGAGCTCCACACCTTAATCTATGGTATGTAGAAACTCCACCGTTGAAAATACATAAGAACAAGGTTCAGGCATGGCCGTGAGGCCAGCCCCCATGATCTAAGAACTAGACGTCCCAAGATGATCCTAAGATCGAAAATGATCCAAAGATGAAAATACAATAGCAAAAGGTCCTATTTATAAAGAACTAGTAGCCTAGGGTTTACAAAGATGAGTAAATGACATAAAAATCCACTTCCGGGCCCACTTGGTGTGCGCTTGGGCTGAGCATTGAAGCATTTTCATGTAGAGACTCCTCTTGGAGTTAAACGCCAGCTTTTGTGCCAGTTTGGGCGTTTAACTCCCATTCTTGTGCCAGTTCCGGCGTTTAACGCCGGGCAGTTTTGAGCTGATTTGGAACGCCGATTTGGGCCATCAAATCTCGGGCAAAGTATGGACTATTATACATTGCGGGAAAGCCCAGGATGTCTACTTTCCAACGCTGTTGAGAGCGCGCCAATGGGGCTTCTGTAGCTCCAGAAAATCCACTTTGAGTGCAGGGAGGTCAGAATCCAACAGCATCTGCAGTCCTTTTCAGTCTCTGAATCAGATTTTTGCTCAACTCCCTCAATTTCAGCCAGAAAATACCTGAAATCACAGAAAAACACACAAACTCCTAGTAAAGTCCAGAAAAGTGAATTTTAACTAAAAACTAATAAAAATATACTAAAAACTAACTAAAACATACTAAAAACATACTAAAAACAATGCCAAAAAGCGTATAAATTATCCGCTGATCAGTCTTCCTCATCACTCAAGTCATAGATTGGAGGTTGAGAGAAATCTACCTCTGCATCATCTTCATATTCACTTGGGGAAGAGTCTTCGATTTCAGAGAATTCACTTGCGGATGCAAGTTCATCACCAAGAGAGCTAGACTTGTGACTATCATCCTCAAGGGAATTTGATTCTTGGATTATTCTGTCTGATTCTTCATAAACGACTTGCCTTGGAGATTGTACAGTATCTTCCTTAGCATCAATTGTAGCATCCTGGACGGAGTTTTCCTCAATTCTGGATTCCCAAGGAAGTTCAGCATCGCCTAGATCTTCAAGCAACTCTTCTTCTTGAACAAAGACAGCTTCTTCTAATTGTTCTAGTACGAATTCATTCTCTGCCTTGTCCACTGGAGTCTCTAGTATTTCTTTCATGCTACGCTCTTCATCGGGTTGTCCACATGGAGCTGTGGTTGATCCTTGTATATTTGAGCGCTTAGTGGCCCATTGGATTAGTGCTTGCTCCAGTTGTTGAATGGTTGTTTGAAATTTAATTACTGTTTCTCTTAGGCGATCCTCTGCTTTGCGGTTTGCTGGACTTAGACATGATACATAGGGAAGTGGTGATGACTGGGAATGATTGGATTGGTATTGGGGTAAGGAAGGATCATATGATGGCGAATGGTGAAGAGAAGCTTGTGAGTGTGGTGGTTCGAGGTTATGTTGAAGGGATGGTTCATATGCACGGGGTGGGGCTTGTTGGTAGTTACAAGGTTGTCCACCATGTCTTTCAGCTGGGTATGCGCGGTAGAATGGTCTTTGTCCATGATATCTCGGAGGGTGTTGCTGCCAAAAGGGTTGATTAGATCCTCTTGGTTCCATCCATCCTTGATTGGTCTGACCTTGATGCACATTCCTGCTGTAACTTCTATTTCCTTTAACAATATTAGAACCAAACTCAAAGCGAGAGGGGTGAGAGTTCATAGTAGCAAATAAAAATAAAAAGGAAAAACGAAAATAAATAAACAAGCAAAAGAAAAATATTTACAATAACTAATAATAAGGCACACGTTAGTAGTTCCCCGGCAACGGCGCCATTTTGACGTCGAGATTTCTGCCAGTAAAGAATGTCATAAAAACAGTCGCGTTGTAGATATAGTCTCTAAACCGACAAAAATCCCTTCGTACAAACGTTTTGGTTGTCACAAGTAACAAACCCCTTTAAAATTGATAACCGAGTATTTAAACCTCGGGTCGTCTTCTCAAGGAATTGCAGGGAAGTATGTTCTTATTATTGGCTATGAAAAAGGTAAAATTGGGGTTTTGGAAGTAAGGTGCGAATATATTATATGACAAGTAAAATAAAATAATAATAGCTGTAAAATAAACCTTTGGCAAGGTATAAGAACTAGAGGTCCTATCCCAGTTATCCTTATCAATTGTGACGAGAATTAGATTCTTCTCCCACTTTGTTAACCTCTAACTATGAAGGTAAGTTAAGTGGATGAATTAATTCCAATTCTCAACTAACAATGAGTTTGATAACTCAAGAGTCACCAATTATTTAGCCAAGGCCAAAGGGGAAAAACTAAATCTACTAGAATAACAATATCCTCAGATTGGGAATAATAAAAAGGAACAATCATAAACTGAAATGCTTCAAATATCATTAAATAAAATATTCAAATCTTAACATGGAAAAGTTCATAAATTAAATTGGGATAAATAAAAATAAAGAACCTGGGATTGTGAGTCACTCCTAAGAATAGGAGAAGTCCTAAATCCTAATCCTAAAAACACTACCTAAATCCTAAAGAGAGAGAGAGATCTCCCTCTCAACTAAACCTAAATCATTGAAAACTAAAATTATGCGAGCTCTTTTTGAATGGATGCATTCCCTCACTTCATAACCCCTGGTCTATGCTTTCTGGACTTGGATTTGGGCCAAAAAAGGCTTTAGAACTCGCTGGGACGTGTTCTGTAATTTTCTGGTGCGTGGCCTCTGTCACGCGTCCGCGTGGGTCATGCGGTTGCGTCGTTCGGAGCTTTCCCTTGCCACGCGGTCGCGTCAGTCATGCGACCACGTCATGTGCGTTCTGCTTAAGGCGCGCGGTCGCGTCAGTCATGCGGCCGCATCGCTGAATCTTCGCTTTTGGCACGCGATTGCGTCATCCATGCGATCGCGTGAACACCAGTTTCCTTAAAGCTCCATTTTGCTTTCTCCTTTCCTTTTAGTATGTTTCCTTTTTCATCCTTTAAGTCATTCTGCCTTAGAAAATCTGAAACTACTCAACACACTAATCACGGCATCGAATGGAAATAAAGGTAATTAAAATAATTAATTTTTAAAGCTTAGGAAACATGTTTTTCACAATACGAATAATAAGGAAGGGAAAGTAAAACCATGCAATTAATGTGAATAAGTAGGTGAGGGATTGTATAAATCACTCAAATTAAGCACAAAAGAACTCATGAAATATGGGTTTATCAGTTCCACACCAGAACAATCCAAGAGTGATAGTGTAATTCTAGGTTTGGTGTTCCACCAAAGGACAGTATTTAGAATTACACTTCACTCCCAAAACACATTGCTAGCTCCAACCAATCAAGGGAAATCACTTAGATGTAGTTAGACTTTAGTTAATAAGTGTTTTGTTAACAACAAGATATGAGGTTCTCAGCATATATGCAAAGTTTGGCACTAGGCACGGAACTAAGTTTGGTGTTCACACACCAAAAATAAGTTCAGAAATCATAAGCATACATGCGAGCTGACTATTCCTCAAGTGCTTGGGGAAACAAGCAACTTCCAATAACCTTACAGGAAGCTTATGAGGAGATGGTGAACCTTCAACTAAGAAAGTGAAGCATCAAGAACTATGGCAATGACAACAAGAGGGCAACTGGATTGGTATAGCAAACCGTCTCCCAAAGGTTGTATTGCTACTTAATTCCATCTACTCATCGTGTTAAACATTGGAAGTCTGAATGCACTGCTAATTAATAGTCATGTGTTGATTAGAACCTTTTGAATTCTGCATTTTAAGCTTTATTGCTTAGGTCTATGATTTCTGGTTTAAGTGTCACTGCATCATATCTTTGCTTATTGTATGCTTGTCTTTAAAATCAAATGAAGAAGAGAATGTTTATGTTTCAAAAGACCAGAGTGGAGTTCATAATATGGAGTAATTTTCTGAATCTTTGGTGTGATAATAAGTTAGCTAAGTTAGTTCAACCATGAGGGGGGAAGACAACTATCTATCCTGAATACTTTGCTTTGAATACACCCATGAGACTAAGTAAATAGCAAGATCCTAATAAGAGAAAGGGAAAGAACACTTAAAGTGAAAAAAAAAACAAAAGAAAAAGAGTAAGCAATAAGGCTAGACACCAATGGTTGTAATCTTGAGGCATGTGTCTGTGGTGTTCCTGTGTGAGGGATCTACTTGGATGAATAAGCTCTTAGGGGTGCCTTATCACCTGGTAACTTGGGTTAACTAACTCAGGATTATCAGCTGAAAGTCCACTATCAAGAGTAACCATCACTACAGAGCATTTAGTAACCCAAAGAGGTGCTGGACACCAAGGTCTCAAGAAAAGAAACTAAATAAACTATGTGCCTGTGGTGTGTATGTATGGGGGAGAGACTTGAGCAAGTAAGTCCTTAGGGGTGCTTCAACACCTAGCACCTTGAACCAACTGGTTCGGGAGTGCTGGCTGAAAGCTTACCTTAAAGAGTTGCCCCCTTACAGAACACTTAGCTTAAGAACAAAAATAAGCCCTGAAAACAACATAAGGATCAGTGAATAAAGGTCTCATGGGATGCAATCACAGTAAGTATTCTAGGACATGATAAAGGTCTGAAAGCCAGGAATGAACCTAAGTTGCTATGCATGAAACCACCATAAAATCAGTAACATGACTTCCACAAGAATGACTCATTTCTCTTGGCATTCCATTCATCATTCTCTTGTTCCAGTACTTGCTTAGGGACAAGCAAGCTTTAAGTTTGGTGTTGTGATGCCAGGGCATCTTGGCCAGTTTCACTGACCTTTTCTTTACTGTTTTTAGGGTAGTTTCATGCATTTCCTTAGGAAATTAGCTAGTTTTGGGTAGATATTCACTTACACCTTGATTCAAGCATAAATTGTGCATTTTACATGATTTCATGAGGATTTTGCATGAATTTAGTGACAAATTGTATGTTGCATTACCCATGACTTGGACTAGAACTTTGATGCACTCTATTGCTTGATTTCAGGACCAAAGGAAGCAAGGAAGAACCACTTAGCAGTCACGTTAATCTAATTAACGTGGCCACTAACGTGGAATGGGAGGTAACTTGCAAAGTTAATGAGAAAAGTGATTGCCAATAACGCTCTCGAAGCTATCATTGCCCATGTTAAGAGTCACGTTAACTAAGTTAACGTGAACTCTAATGTGAAGAAGGGACTTTGAGCCAACGTTAGTGACACTTAACATTATCACCAACGTTGGCCAATGATCATAAGTGGCCACGTTAGAGTCCACGTTAACTTAGTTAACGTGACCTGTAACGTTAAAAGGGGGAAAGAAGCCAACGTTAGTGACATTCAACATTGTCACTAACGTTGGCCTAAGATGCAATGTACCACGTTAACTTGGTTAACATGGGAGCTAACGTAAGAGGCAAAGGTGGTCGACAACGTTAGTGACACCCAACATTGTCACTAACGTTGGAAGCAACCACAAAACCCCAAGGAGCCACGTTAACTTCCACGTTAACTTAGTTAACATGGAAGCTAACGATGATGAGTGAATGATGAGCCAACATTAGTAACACTCAACATTGTCACTAACGTTGGGGATGGCTAAGAATGGCCACGTTAGAAGCCACATTAATCTAGTTAACGTGGACTCTAACGTGAGACATAGGGGCACATTGGAACGTTAGTGACAATGTTGAGTGTCACTAATGTTCTCAAAGGTTGGCAAGGCCACGTTAGAAGCCATGTTAACCTAGTTAACGTGGACTCTAACGTGAGACATAGGGGCACATTGGAACGTTAGTGACAATGTTGAATGTCACTAACGTTCTCGAAGGTTAGCAAGGCCACGTTAGAAGCCACGTTAACATAGTTAACGTGAGTTCTAACGTGAAGCAAAAGGGGTACATTGGAACGTTAGTGACAATGTTGAGTGTCACTAACATTCTCGAACTCAAACTTTCACTAAATGTTAACACCCTTAACGTCCTAAGCTAAAGTCTCTGCCCACTTCACACTTTCTCTCTGCAAGTGAAACCAAGCCCAAATGAAGAAAAGAACTGCTTCAAACTCAAAATCCAAAGGCCCAAGACTTGAAGAACCAACTAGAAGCTGAGAAGAGTAGTATATATAGGAGTAGCTTTGAATTATTTAAGGAGTTCTGGAAGCTGGGAAATTGGAAGCATTACTCTCTATATTTTACTTTTTCTGCCCTTCTAGTTCGAGGATGTATTCTCCATCTTTGTTTTCATTTTCTAGAGCTATGAACAACTAAACCCATTTCATTGGGTTAGGGAACTCTGTTGTAATTTGATGGATCAATACTAGTTTTCTTCATTCTTCTTCTATCTTTTCTCCTGATTTTACTTGAAAGCTTTCGATCTTCATCCTATTGGGTAATTATCTTGGAAAAGAAACTATTCAAACTTGGATCTCTTCTGAACCTTGAAAGAGGAATGAAGAGATCAAGCTAGAAATGCTTTCTCATGCTGGACCAAATTGGGTTTGGATGGATATGTGACTATAATCCTCTCAAAACTTGATTTGGGAAATGCATGTGGTATAATCAGTGACCATACTTCATCTCTTCTCATGAGCAATTGACCAAAGAATTGGCTATTGATCAAGATTTGAGAGATTGAATTGCAAGAAATTGTAATTCAATCAATTAAGATTGCCAAGGAGATCAATGAGTGCATCGATTGAGGAAGAGATGAAAATGAACTTGATCCGGAGAATTGCAACATCTCCTGTGCCCAATGAACTTCCCAATTCTAATCTCACCCATTCTCTTTAATTTCTGCGTTTATTTTCATGAGCAAACACCCCATTCCCATTTACAATTCTGCAATTTAATTTCAGTCATTTACTTCCAGCTCTTTAATTCTAGCATTTACTCTTCCTGTCATTTACATTACCGCCATTTTATTTTCTGCAACTCTCAACCTAAATTCTGAATTAGCTCAACTAGAACATTCTTCCCATTTAAAGTTGCTTGATCAATCAATCCCTGTGGGATTCGACCTCACTCTATTGTGAGTTTTTACTTGACGACAATTTCGGTACACTTGCCGAAGGAAATTTGTTGAGAGACAATTTCCACCTACATCAGATGCAGATGAGGTGCAAGATATAGGCAGTGGTATGGAGAAGAGTTATAGATGAGGGAAGAGAAGGAGAAGAAGAGGAACGATCATACCGTGGTGGGTTGTCTCCCACCTAGCACTTTGCTTTAACGTCCTTAAGTTGGACACTTCAGTAGCTCAGTTTTCAGTTGCGAGTGGATCCTCCAGGAGGAAGATCTCTAACTCCTTATTTTTCGTCGCCTTCTCACCATGGTAGATGGTGCACGAAATTGTGATTCATTCTTTTCACAACTCAAACAGTCCCTGGTAATGGCTCCAAAGACTTGGTGCTCAATACCATGGTCTAAACATAATTTCACAACTTCGCACAACTAACCAGCAAGTGCACTGGGTCGTCCAAGCAATAAACCTTACGCGAGTAAGGGTCGATCCCACGGAGATTGTTGGTATGAAGCAAGCTATGGTCACCTTGTAAATCTTAGTCAGGCAGATTCAAATGATTATGAATGATATATGAATAAAGCATAAAGATAGAGATACTTATGTAATTCATTGGTGAGAATTTCAGATAAGCGTATGGAGAAGCTTTGTCCCTTCCGTCTCTCTACTTTCCTACTGTCTTCATCCAATCCTTCTTACTCCTTTCCATGGCAAGTGATGAGCGGATAATTTATACGCTTTTTGGCATTGTTTTTAGGTAGTTTTTAGTAAGTTCAAGCTACTTTTAGGGATGTTTTCATTAGTTTTTATGTTAAATTCACATTTCTGAACTTTACTATGAGTTTGTGTGTTTTTCTGTGATTTCAGGTAATTTCTGGCTGAAATTGAGGGACTTGAGCAAAACTCTGAAAAAGACTGACAAAAGGACTGCTGATGCTGTTGGATTCTGACCTCCCTGCACTCGAAATGGATTTTCTGGAGCTAAAGAACTCCAATTGGCGCGCTCTCAACGGCGTTGGAAAGTAGACATCCAGAGCTTTCCAGCAATATATAATAGTCTATACTTTATTCGGAAATTGATGACGTAACTTGGCGTTGAACGCCAAGTACATGCTGCTGTCTGGAGTTAAACGCCAGAAAAACGTCATGATCCGGAGTTGAACGCCCAAAACACGTCATAACTTGGAGTTCAACTCCAAGAAAAGCCTCAGCTCGTGGATAGATCAAGCTCAGCCCAAACATACACCAAGTGGGCCCCGGAAGTGGATTTATGCATCAATTACTTACTCATGTAAACCCTAGTAGCTAGTTTAGTATAAATAAGACTTTTTACTAGTGTATTAGTCGTCTTTTGACCACGTTTCATCTTTGGTCTCAGTTTTGTTTTATCCTTCATCTTAGGAGACTATTGATCATGTTTTAGGGGCTGGCCATTCGGCCATGCCTGAACCTTTCACTTATGTATTTTCAACAGTGGAGTTTCTGCACACCATAGATTAAGGATGTGGAGCTCTGCTGTACCTCAAGTTTCAATACAATTACTATTACTTTCTATTCAATTCTCTTTTATTCTTATTCCAAGATATACGTTGCATAACACTTTGATGAATTTGATGATCCGTGACACTCATCATCATTCTCACCTATGAACGCGCGTGATTGACAACCACTTCCGTTCTACCTTAGGCCGGGCGCATATCTCTTAGATTCCCCAAAAGAATCTTCGTGGTATAAGCTAGATAGATGGCGGCATTCATAAGGATCCGAAAAGTCTAAACCTTGTCTATGGTATTCCGAGTAGGATTCTGGGATTGAATGACTGTGACGAGCTTCAAACTCCTGAAGGCTGGGCGTGATGACAAACGCAAAAGAATCAAGGGATTCTATTCCAACCCGATTGAGAACCGACAGATGATTAGCCGTGCTGTGACAGAGCATAGGACCATTTGTCAGTGGCTACAATCCCGTCCTCTCAGTGAAAATGTTCAACGCACCCTGTCACGGCACGGCTAATAATCTGTCGGTTCTCAATCAGGTTGGAATAGAATCCATTTATTCTTTTGCGTCTGTCACTAACGCCCAGCCTTCAGGAGTTTGAAGCTCGTCACAGTCATTCAATCATTGAATCCTACTCAGAATACCACAGACAAGGTTTAGACCTTCCGGATTCTCTTGAATGCCGCCATCAATTCTAGCTTATACGACGAAGATTCCGATTAAGGAATCCAAGAGACAAACATTCAAGCCTTGTTTGCTTGTAAAACGGGAGTGGTTGTCAGGCACGCGTTCATAAGTGAGAATGATGATGAGCATCACATAATCATCACATTCATCAAGTTCTTGAGTGCGAATGAATATCTTGGAATAAGAACAAGCTGAATTGAATAGAAGAACAATAATAATTGCATTAATACTCGAAGTACAGCAGAGCTCCACACCTTAATCTATGGTGTGTAGAAACTCCACCGTTGAAAATACATAAGAACAAGGTCTAGGCATGGCCGAATGGCCAGCCTCCCAATATATGATCAAAAGACTCAAAATGATCAAGGATCCAAAGATTCAAAGATCTCAAGATGAAAATACAATAGTAAAAGGTCCTATTTGTAGAGAACTAGTAGCCTAGGGTTTACAGAAATGAGTAAATGACATAAAAATCCACTTTCGGGCCCACTTGGTGTGTGCTTGGGCTGAGCATTGAAGAATTTTCGTGTAGAGACTTCTCTTGGAGTTAAACGCCAGCTTTTGTGCCAGTTTGGGCGTTTAACTCCCATTCTTGTGCCAGTTCCGGCGTTTAACGCCGGGCAGTTTTAAGCTGATTTGGAACGCCGATTTGGGCCAAGAAATCTCGAGAAAAGAATGGACTATTATACATTGCTGAAAAGCCCAGAATGTCTACTTTCCAACGCCGTTGAGAGCGCGCCAAATGGGTATCTGTAGCTCCAGAAAATCCACATCGAGTGCAGGGTGGTCAGAATCCAACAGCATCTGCAGTCCTTTTCAGTCTCTGAATCAGATTTTTGCTCAGGTCCCTCAATTTCAACCAGAAAATACCTAAAATCACAGAAAAACACAAAAACTCATAGTAAAGTCCAGAAAAGTGAATTTCAACTAAAAACTAATAAAAATATAATAAAAACTAACTAAAACATACTAAAAACATACTAAAAACAATGCCAAAAGGCGTACAAATTATCCGCTCATCACAACACCAAACTTAAATTGTTGCTTGTCCCCAAGCAACTGAAAATCAAATAAGATAAAGAGAAGAGAATATGCAATGAATTCCAAAAACATCTATGAAGATCAGTATTAATTAGATGAGCGGGGCTTTTAGCTTTTTGCCTCTGAACAGTTTTGGCATCTCACTCTATCCTTTGAAATTCAGAATGATTGGCTTCTATAGGAACTCAGAATCCAGATAGTGTTATTGATTCTCCTAGTTAAGTATGATGATTCTTGAACACAGCTACTTTATGAGTCTTGGCCGTGGCCCAAAGCACTCTGTCTTCCAGTATTACCACCGGATACATACATGCCACAGACACATAATTGGGTGAACCTTTTCAGATTGTGACTCAGCTTTGCTAGAGTCCCCAATTAGAGGTGTCCAGGGTTCTTAAGCACACTCTTTTTGCCTTGGATCACAACTTTATTTCTTTCTTTTTCTTTCTTTTTCTTTTTCTCCCCTTTTTTTCGTTTTTTTTTTCTGTATTCACTGCTTTTTCTTGCTTCAAGAATCATTTTTATGATTTTTCAGATCCTCAGTAACATGTCTCCTTTTTCATCATTCTTTCAAGAGCCAACCATTCATGAACAACAAACTCAAAAGACATATGCACTGTTTAAGCATACATTTAGAAAACAAAAGTATTGCCACCACATCAAAATAATTAATCTGTTACAAAATTCAAAATTCATGCAATTCTTCTCTTTTTCAATTAAGAACATTTTTCATTCAAGAAAAGTGATGGATTCATAGGACATTCATAGCTTTAAGGCATAGACACTAAGACACTAATGATCACAAGACACAAACATAGATAAACATAAGCATGATTTTTCGAAAAACAGAAAAATAAAGAACAAGGAAATTAAAGAACGGGTCCACCTTAGTGATGGCGGCTTGTTCTTCCTCTTGAAGATCTTATGGAGTGCTTGAGCTCCTCAATGTCTCTTCCTTGTCTTTGTTGCTCCTCTCTCATGATTCTTTGATCTTCTCTAATTTCATGGAGGAGGATGGAATGTTCTTGGTGCACCACCCTTAGTTGTCCCATGTTGGAACTCAATTCTCCTAGGGAGGTGTTGATTTGCTCCCAATAGTTTTGTGGAGGAAAGTGCATCCCTTGAGGTATCTCAGGGATTTCATGATGAGTGAGATCTCTTGTTTGCTCCATCCTTTTCTTAGTGATGGGCTTGTCCTCATCAATGGGGATGTCTCCCTCTATGTCAACTCCAACTGAATAACAGAGGTGACAAATGAGATGAGGAAAGGCTAACCTTGCCAAGGTAGAGGACTTGTCCGCCACCTTATAAAGTTCTTGGGCTATAACCTCATGTACTTCTATTTCTTCTCCAATCATGATGCTATGGATCATGATGGCCCGGTCTATAGTAACTTCGGACCGGTTGCTAGTGGGAATGATTGAGCGTTGGATAAACTCCAACCATCCCCTAGCCATGGGCTTGAGGTCATGCCTTCTCAGTTGAACCGGCTTCCCTCTTGAATCTCTCTTCCATTGGGCGCCCTCTTCACAAATAACTGTGAGGACTTGGTCCAACCTTTGATCAAAGTTGACCTTTCTAGTGTAAGGGTGTTCATCTCCTTGCATCATGGGCAAGTTGAATGCCAACCTTACATTTTCCGGACAAAAATCTAAGTATTTCCCCCGAACCATTCTAAGCCAATTCTTTGGGTCCGGGTTCATACTTTGATCATGGTTCTTGGTGATCCATGCATTGGCATAGAACTCTTGAACCATTAAGATTCCGACTTGTTGAATGGGGTTGGTAAGAACTTCCCAACCTCTTCTTCGAATCTCATGTCGGATCTCCGGATATTCACTCTTTTTGAGTTTAAAAGGGACCTCGGGGATCACCTTCTTCAAGGCCACAACTTCATAGAAGTGGTCTTGATGCACCCTTGAAATGAATCTCTCCATCTCCCATGACTCGGAGGTGAAAGCTTTTGCTTTCCCTTTCCTCTTTCTAGAGGTTTCTCCGGCCTTGGATGCCATAAATGGTTATGGAAAAACAAAAAGCAATGCTTTTACCACACCAAACTTAAAAGGTTTTCTCGTCCTCGAGCAAAAGAAGAAAGAAGAGAGTAGAAGAAGAAGAAATAGAGGAGATGGAGATGGCTTTTTGGTTCGGCCAAAGGGGGAGAAGTAGTGTTTAGGGTGTGTGAAAATGAAGGAGTGAAGATGGGTTTATATAGGGTGGAGAGAGGGGTAGGGTTCGGCTATGGGAGGGTGGGTTTGGGTGGGAAAGTGGTGTGAATTTGAATGGTGAGGTAGGTGGGGTAGGTGGGGATCCTATGGGGTTCACAGATCCTGAGGTGTCAAGGAAAAGTCATCCCTGCACCAAGTGGCGAGCAAAAATGCTCTTCATGCCAATTCTGGCGTTAAACGCCGGGCTGGTGCCCATTTCTGGCATTTAACGCCAACTTCTTGCCCTTTCCTGGCGTTTAACGCCAGTCTGGTGCCCCTTTCTGGCGTTAAATGCCCAGAATGGTGCCAGACTGGGCGTTAAACGCCCATTTGCTGCCCTTACTGGCATTTAAACGCCAGCAAGGTCTTCCACCAGGGTGTGCTATTTTTCTTTCTGTTTTTCCTTCTGTTTTTGCTTTTTCAATTGATTTTGTGACTTCCCATGATCATCAACCTACAGAAAACATAAAATAACAATGGAAAATAGATTAAATATAATATTGGGTTGCCTCCCAACAAGCGCTTCTTTAATGTCAGTAGCTTGACAGTGGGCTCTCATGGAGCCTTATAGATACTCAGAGCAATGTTGGAACCTCCCAACACCAAACTTAGAGTTTGAATGTGGGGGTTCAACACCAAACTTAGAATTTGGTTGTGGCCTCCCAACACCAAACTTAGAGTTTGACTGTGGGGGCTTTGTTTGACTCTGTTTTGAGAGAAGCTCTTCATGCTTCCTCTCCATGGAGACAGAGAGGTATCCTTGAGTCTTAAACACAAAGGGTTTTTCATTCATTTGAATGATCAATTCTCCTTTGTCCACATCAATCACAGCCTTTGCTGTGGCTAGGAAGGGTCTGCCAAGGATGACAGATTCATCCATGCACTTCCCAATCTCTAGGACTATGAAATCAGCAGGGATGTAATGGTCTTCAATCTCTACCAAAACATCCTCTACAAGTCCATAAGCTTGTTTTCTTGAGTTGTCTGCCATCTCTAGTGAGATTCTTGCAGCTTGTACCTCAAAGATCCCTAGCTTCTCCATTACAGAGAGAGGCATGAGGTTTACACTTGACCCTAAGTCACACAGAGCCTTCTTAAAGGTCATGGTGGCTATGGTACAAGGTATTGAAAACTTCCCAGGATCTTGTCTCTTTTGAGGTAATTTTTGCCTAGACAAGTCATCCAGTACTTTGGTGAGCAAAGGGGGTTCATCCTCCCAAGTCTCATTACCAAATAACTTGTCATTTAGCTTCATGATTGCTCTAAGGTATTTAGCAACTTGCTCTTCAGTGACATACTCATC